>NW_006773416.1:0-16260 GCF_000442215.2 Lipotes vexillifer | reverse complement strand
CTTTCCTTTAGAGCATCCTGCATCTTACTAGGTCATCTGTGTATGATAGTCACATTCTAAGAACCTTAGTTGTTTCTTACATGACTGGGGGCACTGGCTCATCCTGCTGCGAAATAGAGTTGAAATTAGAATACCTCTGGTCTCAAAAAAAAATAAAAGGGCACGCATGCACACATACATACACACACACACACACACACACACAAATTAGGACAAGACACTTTCAACTTACTCCCAATTTTCCAAATCCATTTTGAAGGTATTTACAGAGGATCACAAATCTTTCCTACGTTATCCTCAAAGTTTGTCCACGTAAAACAAAGTAGGGTCTGGTAATAACAGGTAATGTCTGGGCCACTATGGAGAGTCATGAATCAAAAACTATGATCTATTTTCTTATTTATGATTGAAAAGTACAGCTCTGTTCCAGATACACACATCAAAGGCAGCTGAAAATCCAGTGTTCATTATATTGGTTCATATGCAAAAATTAAATGGCACTGCCTTACCATGAAGCATCACCTACATATCCCCAAGCATGGACAAACCATTATCTCAGGAAGATCAGTGAGCCATGTAACTTACAAATATAAGAATATGTACTTTTTACACTACAATGTCCACAACACACACAACAGTACCTACCCACAAAATATGCACTCAATAATTATCTGTGGAATGAATTCTGGAAAGAGATGTCTCTTTACTTAGAAACATTCTGCATTATAGGTAACGTTCTTACATTTAAAATCACACATAAATGAAATACATTATCATCACTCTCAGGAAAAAGTCTAAGCCTTAAGAAAAGAGAATTTAGTTTCTGAACATGCTCAGTTTCACAACTCATGCCGAATCAACAAGGATATTTTTAAAGGAAAACTTTCATCTAGAGTTGTCATTAAGTGCCTATACATTTTCCTCACAAGCATTTTCCAAATGCAATAACGCAACAGTCTTTGAAATTATGTCATAAGATCTTTCTTATATAAATACACTGAACAGACATTAACAAAAGTCTGACTTTCCTGTCATAAGCCTCATTTTTTAATTAAAACAATATGCAGCGTTTACATTATACAGCCATATAAGATAATGAAAGAGGTAAGGAATAAAAAGTGAAAGAACCTACCCTAAAGTTACACACCACAAGCTAATTTTATCTTTTGAAAGTGGAATGACAGAGACAGGAGGTAAAGTAGCTGTTACTTACTCATGTAAGGAAAATTGTTGCAGACACAGAATAAGCCATTTTTAAAGGCAATATCCTCGCCCAAGCACACTAATAATAAAGGATTAAATTATACAAATGGACAAATGATAAAGGCTGACAGCAGCAGAGTACTGTATTGGGAATTTTACATATATACATAGGTACACTTAGATGAGCTACAAATTGCTACACACTGGTTCTTAGCCTAAGAACATACTCCATGCTTAAAACCTGTTAGGTACCAAACAGGGTTATAGATTTGCTAAAAAGGAATCATACAGAAATCTGTTGTGTTGCTAAACACTAATAATGAACTATAAGAGAAAGAAAGAAAATAGTCCCATTTAAAAACCACATCCAAAAGAATAAAATACCTAGGAAGAAACTTAACCAAGGAGGTGAAAGACCAATACTCTGAAAACTATAAAGCATTCATGAAGGAAACTGAACATGATACAAAGAAATGGAAAGATATCCCATGTTCATGGATATGTTCAGAAAGAATTAATATTGTTAAAATGTCTGTACTACCCTCAGCAATCTACAGCTTTAATGCCATTCCTATCAAATTATCCATGACATTTTTCACAGAACTAGAACAAACAATCCTAAAATTTGTATGGAACCACAAAGGACCCCGAACAGCCAAAACAATCTTGAGAAAGAAGACCAGGGATGGAGGAATCATGCTCCCTGACTTGGAACTATACTACAAAGCTACAGTAATCAAAATAGCATGGTACTGGCATAAAAACAGACACACATATCAATGGAACAGAATAGAGAGCCCAGAAATATACCCATGGTTATTTGTGATAAAGGAGGCAAGACTATAAGATGGGGGAAAGACAGCCTCTTCAATAAATGGTGTTGGGAAAACTGGACAGTTACATGCAAATGAACGAAATTACAACATTTTCTCACACCATAAACAAAAACTCAAAATGGATTAAAGACCTAAATGTACAAAAACATAGGAAGTGCACTCTTTCACATTGGTCTTAGCAATATTTTTTTGGATCTGTCTTCTCAGGCAAGGGAAACAAAAGCAAAAATAAACAAACGGACTACATCAATCTGAGAAGCTCTTGCACAGCAAAGGAAACCATCATCAAAACGAAAAGATAATCTACTGAATAGGAAAAGACATTTGCAAATAATATGTCTACTAAGGGATTAATATCCAAAATATATTCATACAACTCAATATCAAACAAACAACCTGAATAAAAACTGGGCAGAGGACCTGAATAGGCACCTTCCCAAAGAAAACCTGCAGATGGCCAACAGGCACATGAAAAGATGCTCAACATCACTAATCACTGGAGAAATGCAAATCTAAACCACAATGGACATCACCTCACACCTGTCAAAATGCCGATCCTCAGAAAGACAAGAAGTAAGTGTTGGCAAGGATGTGGAGAAAAGGGAACCCTCATGCACGGCTGGTGGGAATGTAAATTGGTGCAGACACTATGGAAAACAGTATAGAGGTTCCTCAAAAAAATTAAAAATATAACTACCATATGATCTAGCAATTCCACCCCTGGGTATATATCTGAAGGATACAAAACGGTAATTCAAAAAGATGCATGCACCCCAATGTTCATGGAACTTTATTTACAATAGCCAAGATATGGAAGCAACCCAAGTGTACATCAACAGATGAACAGATAAACAAGATGTGGTACATATATACAATGGAATACCACTCAGCCATTAAAAAGAATAAAATTTTGCCATTTGCAACAATATGGATGGACCCCAAGGGTATTATGCTTAGTGAAAACAGTCAGACAAAGAAAGACAAATACTGTATGTTTTCACTTATATGTGGGATCTAACAAAGCAAATGAACAAATAAAACAGAAACAGATTCACAGATACAGAGAACAAACCAGTGGTTACCAGCAGGGAGTGGGGGAGGGGATGGGTCAAATAGGGGATGGGGATTAAGAGGTACAAACTACTAGGTATAAAAGAAATAAGTCACAAGGATGTAATGTACAGAACAGAAAATATAGGAGTACTTTATAATAACTTTACATGGAGTACAATCTATAAATATCGAATCACTATGTTGTACACCTGAAAATAATACTGTAAGACAATTATACTTTAACCTAAAAAATAAAAAAAGTTTAAAAAGCAATCATAATTCTGACATGTCTCCAGACTCATGTTAATGGGTCAAGAACTTTTCAACTACCTGGACCCAAATGGGAATAAATGGGACTAAGAGGACCCTTTTAGGAATTAACCAGGTAATAGACACTTGTCTGATTTCTTTTGATGTTGGTATGGTGTTGATCTATTTACAGTGAATAAACATACACGTAAGAGTGATTTTTTTTTTTTTTTTTTTAGTTAACGGAATAAAAATATATCACCGTTATCATATGAATTGCAGGTCTAGTTTATAGCAAATTATATTTACTGGGACAATAAAAGCTACACTGAAACATTTCTGGATTTAAGGAAGCTCTTTTTCTTTTCAATGTGTTACTTTTTAAATTTATTTATACAGTCGTGATTTTACCCTTAAAAAAAAAATAATTCTTAACAGAACCAAGGAAAGAAAATGGATCTGCATTAAGAAAGTAAGTTTTTTCAGTTTCTCTAGGTAGACTGAAATAAAAAAGAGAGAGAGAGGGAGAACAGAGTGGTAGGTGCAAGGGTCAGTAAATCATGACAAGAGAAATAAAGCTTTATGTGGAGGGACCAATGAACTGTCCCAATGGCAGGTACAACCCAGAGACTTTTAGAATGGGAGCACTAACACTTTTGATTGGCTGTGCTTTTTTTTCCCTCTACCACTCATACTCCCAAACTTTTAATACATTCTCCTGCTCACACAGCACGTATACAGGCCAGTGCCTTTTAATAAGGAACAGAGCAGGTAGCTGGAGAAGGCAGAGCTGAGGTTGGCAATGCAACAGAACCTGAAGTTAAAGCTAGAAGAGCCCAAGTCTAAGAGAATGCTCCAAAACTTGCCAGATATCTGGAGGGATGCTGGGCTCTCTACCCAATGTGTGATGGACAGGTGATCCAACTAACATTTATTCATGTTATTTTTTAAATTAATAAGCTTTATTTTTAAAGCAGCCTTAGGTGCACAGCAAAATTAAGCCAAGAGTACACAGTCCCCAGATTCCCACTGCACAACCCTCCCCCCCACCACACACACACAATCTCCCTTATGATGGACACCCTACCCCAGTGGTACATCAACCACTGGTACACACACTGGTATATCTACCACAATTCATGAACCTACATTACACATCAGTGTCACCCAAAGTCCATGGTTTACATTAGGGTTCATTCTTGGTGGTGTACATTCTGTAGGTTTTCACAAAGGTATAATGACACATATCTACCACTGCAATAGTTAATGTTAAATTTTAAAGGACACAATAATACCAGTTGAATGACTCAGTCATATCCCATTGCCTGACGTCCAGGCACCACATTCCGCATCTTCCTTTAAGCAGCCAGACAAGGTAAGTCTTATCAGCTCTCCTGCCTCCAAGAGGAAGCTGAGGCTCAGGGAAGTACACAGACTTGTTCGAGCTCAGACAGCACGTGAGGGGCGGAGCTGGATACACTGCCTGACTCCAACATGCCCACTCTTGACCTGATTTTGTGCTACCTCCTAGAGCGTCTGTACTGGTGGAAATAGGACCAGGTGAGATATTTTGTCTTGTTTCACTGAGGTACTAATAAGCAAGGCTAATGTTTTGGCTGGAGCTTCACTTGCTTAGTACCTCAATAAGGAAGCACTTTAATACTATATTTTGTCAATGATTTATATTCTGTAGACACAATGAAAATAAAAGCATTAGTGTTTTCTTGCTTCTCAGCAGTGTTTCTCTAAAAGAAAGAACTGGAAGAAGCTGAAATAATTTCTCAACTTGATGCGTTGATTTTTTTAATGTGAGGTTTTGCTTTACCACAGAGTTATCATTTTGTGGCAAATACATTCCTTCCTATCTATATGAACAAAGGACATCTTCACTCAAGGACAACAATTCCCTTCAAAAAGGTTTCAGAATTTCATTTGAATTTTATCTTTTTAGATAAGTAATAGTTTCACATGGTAATCTAGATATATTTTAATAGACAGAAGTATATCCAAGCTGTAAGTCGCTGAATGAAGCCTTGATAGAACAGCCTCAAAAACTTAACATCTGTGAATAGTCTGGAGATCTAGGTTCTAAGCTGGGCTCTGGCATTAACAACTAAAAGCCCTTGGTTACTCTTACGCGCTCTGAAACAGTTTTCTCATCTGTATATAAGGTGGCTGGATGAGATTATTCCTAAGACCGCTTTTTAGTTCTCGATTCTATGAGGGTCCTATAGGACAAAGCTTTTAAATTCAGTTACCAATGTTAAGACTATAGAAACTGGCCTCCCTAGCTTTTCACAATTAAACTAAACTATGATAAAAGCATGTTGTTATTCATTTAAAAATTCTTGTATTTATTATAAAATATTTTGATATATCATTAGAAGAATATGAATTTTTAAAATCTTACATTTGAATATTAGAGTATTAGCCTAATTATCCCTTTCATTTTCGAAAGTTATATTACAAAGACTAGGCTACAAAGCTTTTACAGATACTTTTAAAAAATAAATTATTAAAAGTAAACCATTATAGTTACCAGATTAAAATACACAATTATTTATTTTAAAAAACAAACCACAGGTTTTTTTCATTTCCCCCATTTTATTAAAGGAGAAACAGAGAAAGAGAGAGATGAACAGACAGACTGAGGGAAGGAAGGAGGGGGGGAGAGGGAATGCAACATTTAGGGAAAAAGAGAGACTTTTACTATGGCTTAGAAATTCTCATTAAATAGACCAAAGAAAAATATGGAAAAGATACTAGAAACAAGCCTGGTAAGTCATTTCTGTGTGACGGCACAACTAAAAAAAAAATCTGCCTATCTTACAAGTTTCTGTGTTAAAGATTTGTTTTGCATTTATTTTCTTTTTTTTAAACAATAAAAATTTATTGACTATCTACTAACCTTACATCACAAGGCATTATGTCATAAGTAGGGTTTGTACATGGAGAAAAATACAATCGTAATAAATTGTTTTGCATTTTTATCTTGCATTTAAAGTCTACAAAAATGCCCATGAGGTCAAGGATTTTAAAATGTTAAAAGCAGTTTTTTGTAAAAATCTTCACAAACAGCTTTGAAAATATTCACCAAGCACTTATGTATAACTCAGAAGTCAGAAAGTAAACAGCTTCACAAAGCTTAAACTATAACTCTGAAATGCAGCAGAAATGGTTATGTATTATTAATTTTAAGACACTATTTTTGAAATACTTCTGAAAACAACTGTTTAACTGTCCGTATTATAACCCTTAGAGTTATAATCAGAAGAGTTGAATCAGAATCTATTCAAAACTGAAAGAGACTGCAGACGAGTTCCTGTGACTTGCCTAGGTCTTTTGTTTCTGTGTTCTTTCCACAACACCATGAATGGAATTCAGAAATCAGCAAAACAAAATAAATTAACAAAGTATTTTTATCACCAAATCTAGTAGGAAATTATTCATTACTGATGGAAATACAGTCATGGGAATTTACTGAGTCGGCAAAAATAAAGGCTGCCAAGTTAGTGGTTTATCTTATTGCATGAGCCATTAAAGAACGAAAATTCAACGTGAAAGAATATGAACGTCCCTTCTTCATGAGATTTTAACTCACTGTAGTAGCCCTTTAAAAACCCCTTCTTCCTCTTCTCAAAATAATGAAGCGGTAAGAATTATTTTCTAAATGGAATACTGGAATACTACGGGGAAAAAAATGGAAACTTGGGGCTTCCCTGGTGGCGCAGTGGCTGAGAGTCCGCCTGCCGATGCAGGGGACACGGGTTCGTGCCCCGGTCTGGGAAGATCCCACATGCCGCCGAGCGGCTGGGCCCGTGAGCCACGGCTGCTGAGCCTGCACGTCCGGAGCCTGTGCTCCGCAAGGGGAGAGGCCACAACAGTGAGAAGCCTGCATACCCAAAAAAAAAAAAAAAAAAAAAAGGAAACTTGGTTTATATAAAAGTTATCTTGGTCCACATTAACTTGACTATTTCTTCGAATCCTTGTGTGAATAAGAAGCGTTATTAGCAAGCCTCACGAATAACCAATTCAAACTTTGTAGATGATAAATCTAAACCCATGAGTATACACTAACATACTTTGACGAAACACACACAGCTTGACAAGGACTATGTAACACACGAAATGCTAAACACCTTCCATGTTTCAGGTATCACACTGAGCTCTCTACATTAAGAAAAATCCCTCAGAAAATGTTTATATTTCTTTTTTTAAAAAGCGAAGTTCCCATTTTACACAGGAGCATTTTATAATAAAATACTGACCAAATTGTTTCAGGATTCAAAATTATTTTTATTTATTTTGTTACAATCCTTCCCCCCCACCCCCGCAAAAAAAAACAGAGTTGAGTTAGAAAAGCTTTTTCTTGTTGGTACCTTAAAAAGCAAGAAAAAACTGACAGTGAACATAAAAATCAACTATCCAACTCTCTTCACCAATGATTTTTCATGAAAGCTTTACAAAGGAAGAGGCTCAACAAAAGGTACACCTGTATAAGCCAGTAAGGGTCCAGACTTTCAACCCAATTAGCTTAGGGTCTGTGTCCGTTTTGAAAAGCCCGTAAGCTTTATGAAAAACAAAACCAGGCCAAGATGGCAGAGTAGGAAGACCCTGACCTCACCTCCACCAAAGGGCGCAAGAAACTGCAACTACATACAGAGAAACTATTGATGAGAAAACCGGAAGCCTACAGAAAAGATCTTCTGTAACCAAAAACATAAAGAAGGAACCACACAAGACAGGTAGGAGGAGTGCAGATGTGGTGCAGTTAAGACCCACAGAATGGGCTCCCCAGGTGGGCGACTCACAAACAGGAGGGTAATCACAACTTCAGAGGTTCTCCCCAAGGAGAGTGTGGTCCAAGCCCCAGGTCGGGCTCCCAGACTAGCGGTGCTACACCAGGAAGACGCCATAGCCCCCAGGTCGTTTGGCTTTATGATCATGGGGGTTACTTTTGGGAGTGCCAGAGGGCTGTGGGAAATAGACTCCACTCTCAAAGGGCGCACACAGCATCTCACAAGGACCCTGGATCACACCTGCCTGCTGATCTTGGAGAAACTCCCAGAGAGGGAAGAGGCAGCTGGAGCTCACCCTGGGACCACAGACCCTGGGACCACAGACCCTGGGGCCACAGACACGGGCGGCAGCCATGTGGGGGAGCTCGTTCTGTCAGGAGGACACTGGTGCCGGCAAGGGCCATTTTGGAACCTGTCCTGTAGCTCATTAGTGTGGACCTGGCACCGCCCACCAGCCTATGGGCACCAGTACGGAGTGGCCTCAGGCCAAGCAACTAGCTGGGCAGGGACACAATCCTGCCCACCAGCAGGCCTGCGGCCTTAATACCCCCTGACCCTCCAGCCATCCCAGGACCCAGCCCTGTTCACCAGAGTCCAGGACCCAGCCTGACCCACCAGTGGACGGGCACCAGCCCTGGGACCCCGTGGGCCCCAACTCCAGCCACTAGGGAGCGGACACAAGCTCCAGGACCACCAGCGTGCCGTGTCAGGACCCAGCCCACCCACTAGCAGGCCAGCACCAGCCCCAGAACCCCCTGGGCCCCAGCTCTGCCCACTGCAGGCCAACACCAACTTTGGAATACCCTGGACCCTGCAGCCAGCCATGTCAGTAACTGGTCCCACCCACTGCTGAGGGGACATCAGCTCAAGGACCCCCCAGGACCCTGCAGAAGACACTCAGGAACCTGGCTCTGCCCACCAGTGAGCTGGCACTAGCCCCAGCACCTCCTGGGCCTTGTCCGTGCCCAGCAGCAGGGCACCACCAGCTCTGAGACATCTTGGACCCCTCGGCCTCAATCCTCACCTTCCCTGCTCCTCCTCCTCCCTCGAGAGGGGCTTCGGGGTTCCCGCCTGGATTGAGAAAAGGACAGGCACGTCCATCGCAGAAACCGGTAAACAGCCCAACTGCACGAAGGGATTAAAAACCATCCCTCAGGGCAAGGAGCCACCTTCACCTTTAAGAGCAGGCGTCCACACACAGCCGCCTCAGTCAGGACGCCCGTGGCACTGAGGCCACAGGTCCTCCGTGTACCAGGGCACCTAGCTGTGTGCTCTGCAGCCTCGTCTACAGGTGTCACAGGCGCCGTGTGCTCCGCAGTGTCATCTAACACGTAAACGACACAAGGGACACCTTACTGTGTTTGTAAATACAAATCTACACCAGTTTCAGGCTCCTTAGTATTCCACTGTATGGATGTATATTTAAAGTGGCATTGAGATGGCTTCCAATTTTTTCCTATTGGACCATGACAATGGACACTTGACTGCAAAAGATTTTTGCACATTTACCCAATTATTTCCTTTCATTACATTCAAAGAGGGATCGCTGGCTAAAGGATGTACATTTAAGAGCCTAACGTGAAAACCAAACTGGCCTGCAGGGCTATCAGCACATCTCCCACCAGCAACAGTGGGTGTCAGAACCAGTTTAATTTGCAGTGATCTGACAGGCAAAACAAAATAAATGGTTTCAACTTGCACTGTGTGTAAATTCCATTTTCATCACCTTTGCATCTTTTTATTAGGCTTAATTTCCTTAACTGTAAGATCTCTAGTGGGAATGTTCACCCTGTGTCCACTGTCCCCACTGTCCAAATCTTCCCAGTTATCACTGTCCTTTCACATTGGTTACGGTGCTCTTGGGCCTCGGAAAATTTTGAGTCTTTTAACATCAAACCCACTGACCTTTGCTTCACCACTCTAGAGTCACGCATTCAAAGTCATGTTCCTGGTACTTTAATGCTGGTTTAATCTTTATGATTATTTACCTCCTTTGGAATCTATTTTGGAGTACTGAGAATAGCTGGTCGACCACAATACCATCTCACTGAATAACCCACTGTTTTCTCCACTGATCTGAAATGCCACTTTTATCTCTGACAAAAATTCTCATTTTGAGTCTGTTTCTGGACCCTCTATATTTCACCCCACTGATCTATTTTGCACCTATGGCATAACTCAATTTAATATTATAATCAATTATCTGATATATATATATTTTTTTGCGGTACACGGGCCTCTCACCGCCGCAGCCTCTCCCGTTGCGGAGCGCAGGCTCCGGAGGCACAGGCTCAGCAGCCATGGCTCACGGGGGCCCAGCTGCTCTGCGGCATGTGGGATCTTCCCGGACCGGGGCACGAACCCGTGTCCCCTGCATCGGCAGGCGGACACTCAACCACTGTGCCACCAGGGAAGCCCAGGACAATGAATCTTTAACAAGTTCTCTTAGTCATCTCTCAGAGATATTGGTCCAGATGAACTCTAAAATATTTGATTCTAAAACTAATCCTACTAGAATTCTGATGGGAATTATCCACCCTGACATACTCTGTTTATACTTTTTTGTCTATCTCTACTGACTAGAGTATAAGTTCCAGTAGGGAAGGGGTTTTTGTCTGTCCACACACTGCTGTACACCCAGAATTTAGAACAGTATGTCATACAACTGATGCTTAACACATATTCGTTAAATGAACAAATGTATAAATTACACAGACTTTCTGGATAATTTCAGGACATTTAAAATAGCTGCAACATTGAATCTTCCCACTTACTCACTTTTTATGACTGTCAATAAACTATTCAGCTCTGTTCACAGGGAGAGTTCATGTAATTTATCTGAAACCAACTTACTGAGCCTCTCTCAACTGAGATAATTTCCCAAAAGACCTTCTATGTTTTCTCTGCAGAAAATTTCATCACCTTCAAATACTGTAACAGCCTTGGCTCTTACTCTTCAATATTTGTGTCACTTATTTCAGTTGCCTTATTGCATTTGCTGTAACATCCCAACCAGTGCGAACTGTGGTATTCGCAATCACAGGTGTGACCGTAGCAGGCAAGCCTCTAGAGCAACGCTTCTCCACCTGTTTGCCTTCCTACCCCAGGAGAAGCATTTCTATTTAGGTCTTTTTCTCAGTCACTCCCAAGAAGTTTCAATATCATAATGTAAAACCTGTTATTAGGTACGGTATGTCTATCTGCACTTCATACATAAAGGTTAAGATGTTTTTGTCCCCTCAAGAGCTAATTTTCAGTTACTGCTCCTGTTGAGAATACATGCTCTAGCATTTCACCACTAAGATGTCTGCCATTGATATTATGTAGTTATCTTAGAGAAAATATCTTTATTCTTATTTACTGAAAGTCTATTTTTTAAATCAGAAATGAAGTTTTAATTTTATCAAATATTTTTTCAGCATCTTTCAACATAATTTTTTTTACTTATTAATACAGTGAATTGAAATAATTTTCCTATTAATGAATTAGTGGGCATTCTAGGAATAAACATTACTTGGTTCCATTTTACTAGTCCTTTAGGTATTCCTGGATTTGATTTGCTAATACTTTATTTAGGAGTTCTACGTCTTTAATCTTATTTACAATTAGTCAGAAATTATCTTCTCTTTTACTCCATTGCCCGTTTGCTTAATTTTCCTATTAATGAATTAGTGGGCATTCTAGGAATAAACATTACTTGGTTCCATTTTACTAGTCCTTTAGGTATTCCTGGATTTGATTTGCTAATACTTTATTTAGGAGTTCTACGTCTTTAATCTTATTTACAATTAGTCAGAAATTATCTTCTCTTTTACTCCATTGCCCATTTGCTGTAGTAGCAGGAAGCACTCAGCAGTTTACAAATATTATTAAGCATTTACTGTATCCAGAGTGCTATTGCTACCTTACAGAAAGAATCTGAAGTTTTCGATACTTGTCATCTTATAAATAGTACAGGAGTATTGTTCCTTGTAGGTTTCCTATTACTGGCCTACAAAACCATCTCATTCTAGTACCACACTGGGTATGATTATTTGGGAATTTGCTTAATGATTATGGGTATGTACTTTATAAATCTTCAAACAATTTTATTATATTTTTCAGAAAGGCAGGTATTTTGTTCTGATTTTCAAGTTTAATATCATACTATTTTCTTCCACAGCTATCATTTTATTACTTTTTTCATTGTCTTGAGTATCTGTAAATATCTTTTTCATGGTTAGACTAGTCAATATTTTGTTTTAATGACCTTTTATAATAACAGTCCTTGATGTAAGCTATAAACTCTACCTTCTTTTTCAGGAGCACTGTTACTAATTCATTACTGACAGCTTCAACATGTATTAATTCCTCTTCCTTGCATTTTATTTTGCTTTTCTTTTTCTATCTGTCTGGACTGAACACTTAGTTCATTTGTTCTAATCCAATATAATGCTTACTCTTGGTCCCCCTCCAAGGGTAAGGCTTTTTTCCGCTAGCTAACTTCAAGATTTCCTCTTTTTGATTTTCTGCAGTTTGAATATAATACGATTAGAGGCAGATTTTCTAGTACTGATCCTACATGATATTCTCTGAGCTTCCTGGATCTGCCGTTTGTTGTCTGGTATTATTGGAAAATTCTCAGTCATTACTGCTTCACATCATTTGCACAGAGAGGGGGCAAATGGAGACTCACCCACCCTGTCCCCCAGAGTCCCCCCTGACACCCCATGATCATCCCCCCACCCTGTCCTCCACCCTGCCCCCTAAACTGTACATTGAATAAGCAAAAAGAAAAAAGAAATTTTATAGATTAAAAAAAAGAGACAAAAATCACAAAAAGGAAAGAAGCCACCTGTGGTCCAAGTCCCTCTCACCAAGCATCAGCTCCCTAGGTAAAAGATCCAAGACCCTCACACGGGAGCCTGGAGCTTCCTAATGGTGGTTCCTTAAGCAAGAAATGAGCCAACAGTGGCTGGAGATAATCCACAGTGATTTTCTCACTTTTTGGTCACAAGAACCCTTTACTCTTTTTTTTAAAAAAAGAGAGGGGGCGGCTTCCCTGGTGGCGCAGTGGTTGAGAGTCCGCCTGCCGATGCAGGGGACACAGGTTCGGGTCGTGCCCCGGTCCGGGAAGATCCCACATGCTGCGGAGCGGCTGGGCCCGTGAGCCATGGCCGCTGAGCCTGTGCATCCGGAGCCTGTGCTCTGCAACAGGAGAGGCCACAACAGTGAGGCCCGCGTTACACAAAGAAAAGCAAAGAGAGGAGGGACCCCAAAGGGCTTTTTGTTTATATAAGTGACAGCAATTAATAGTTACTTTATTAGAAATTAAAACCTACAGGATGCTTCAGTGGCTTTTTTATTTCTAGTGTGAAACGCTGCAGTAATTTTTGCCTTTAAGAACTCATAATGTCTACATTTAAAACCATTCAACTCCTTTTTCTTCAAGCTCTAAACGATTGGCCTCGAAGTGATGCCATGGCTTAACTGGCAGGATGATCCTCTAAAAAAATGTTCTGAAAAGTATGCAAGACCAAGAGAACACTTAAACAAATTGGTTAAAAAAAATGACATGTGGGGGCATATATATACACACATATATATATTTAGCTAACTATTTGCCATTTTAGAATACTTACTGCCAGGAACTTTTTCTATAAATTTAAAATCATTTGTTATATATACATTTGTATATGTATACATATTATGCATATTTATATAATTTATGTATAAATATGTACATATAACACACACATGCACAAATACATACGTAACACAATATATAAAGCTTCCATGGGACAGTTTCCTGACCAGATGTTTAGAAGAGCTACAGCCTGCATATCAAGTGACCTTTCCTGGACAAGACCCTATTGTGAAGAGAGAGAAAAACCTACCCAACTGACACAAGCCTAGCACAGAAAGCCTCTAGTAAACAGGTAAGCCTGGTTCTGACCTTGGAGGCCTACAATCTGGGCCACACTGGGGGGTTGCCATCCTCCAGCAGCGACGCCAGGCCAACACCACTGTCCCTCCTGCCCCCAGAGCCAAGGACCGCCTGCAGGTCCAGATGCAGGGAAACAGGCCGACCACCTCAGCCAGCTGTGCTTGAAGAGTATCAGCTTCCTCAAAAACGCCCTCAAGGCCTAGACAGGGCCCCCAAACCTGGCAAGAAATGACAGACTCTTGTTTCCTGCGATGGATCCAATGGAAATTCAAGCTCTGGGCTAGTAATTTATATGAGCATTTTCAATTTTTGCCAATAAAAAAATATAATTTCTTTCTTTAAAAAATTAATAATTATGGGCTTCCCTGGTGGCGCAGTGGTTGAGAGTCTGCCTGCCGACGCAGGGGACACAGGTTCATGCCCCGGTCCGGGAAGATCCCACATGCCGCGGAGCGGCTGGGCCCGTGAGCCATGGCCTGTGCTCCGCAAATGGGAGAGGCCACGACAGTGAGAGGCCCGCATAACGCAAGAAAAAAAAAAAAAAAAAAAAAAAAAAAAAAAAACTAATTATATAATCTGTATATTTACAACTGTGTTACCATATAATTTATATATATATTATGATTTTAGAATGTATAGAAAAAGTTTAGTTTTCTAAAATGCTAAGTAGTTTTATTAATAATGGTAAGATTATCAGAGATTAAACAGCTTGTCCAAAGTCACAGCTAGTGAGTGGCAGAGTTGGGATTCAAAACCAGTCCTCAGAGCCATGTTATTCTGATTCTCCATGGGGTTTTTCTTTTCTTTTTTTTTACTTTTTATTATGGAAATTTTAAACACACATAAAAGAAGAGAGACCAGCATAATGAACCTCCATGTTCCCATTTTGTCTCTTTTTCAACTACATCTCCTCCTCAACACACTTTTATGTTGTTTTTGAGGGAGTATTTTAAAGCAAATCCCAGATATCATACCATGTCATCCATAAATATTTCAGTTTGTGTCTCTATAAAGGACTTTGTACTCAGCCCAAGTCTAACTGTTCTATATTGTCTCAAAAATTATTTGTGACAGGGCCTTCCCTGGTGGCGCAGTGAATGAGACTCTGTGCTCCCAATGCAGGGGGCCCGGGTTCGATCCCTGGTCAGGGAACTAGATCCCACATGCATGCCACAACTAAGAGTGCACATGCCACAGCTAAGGAGCCCACGTGCCACAACTAAGGAGCCCACCTGCCGCAACTAAGGAGCCCACATGCTGCAACTAAGGAGCCCGCCTGCCACAACTAAGACCCAGTGCAACCATATAAAAATAAATAATAAAAAAAAATTATTTGTTACAGTGGATGTGGTAGAATGGGGATCCAACCAATGCTCCTAAGAAAGGGAAGGAGGGAGGGAAAAAAACAAAACCAATGCTACCTTTGTACATCTATCTGATGAATATGGACAAAGGCTGAGGACAGATTCCAGAGGTTAACATTCTTGGGAGAGGGTAGAGGATCAGAGAAATCATGCTTTTAATACATTTTTATATGGCTTTCCCTGTGGCAGTGAGCACATATGTAAACTTCTGAGGTGCAGTCAGCCTTGGGCTGTGCAGAAAGGCCAATTCCGGAGCACAGTACAGAGCAGCCCTCATGAACGGGGACCCAGGCAGTCTACCACTTCCTTAGGAACAGTGACCACAGGATGTTTCCTCTTGGTAGTTCTGGACCTGCTCACTACTCCTGCAAATCCATTTGCATAGGAAAGGGATAACAATAGCATCCCCTACATTTAAAAAAAAAAGGAGAAAAAAAGAATTACTGCACCAAGGTCCCTGATAAAGAACAGTCCTCAATGGGTTTGGTTAGGACTGCATCGTATTCTTTTCTGTACTCCCAGCACCCAGCCCACGGCCAGAACAACGTGGACGCTTGGCAGATGGTGGCTGGGAAAAGAGACCAGGGAACACATGGGCTCACTGGCGCTCTCTTCTTCTGGCTCTTCAAGGACAGCAGCAAACCTCAGGCCATGTGGGATTCCAGCTATAAGACACCACCAAGAGGTGGCCTTTGAGAGGGATGTCGACCTGATTTGTCCCACTGCAGGACAGATGCCATTCCTTGATTCTGTGCTGTATCCCATTGTTTTTTGTTTTTTTTTTGCGGTACGCAGGCCTCTCACTGTCGTGGCCTCTCCCGTTGCGGAGC
>NW_006773415.1:0-297 GCF_000442215.2 Lipotes vexillifer | reverse complement strand
GGCTCACGGGCCCAGCCGCTCCGCGGCATGTGGGATCTTCCTGGACCGGGGCACAAACCCACGGCCCCTGCATCGGCAGGCGGACTCTCAACCACTGCGCCACTAGGGAAGCCCGCCTGTTTTTTGATTGGGTTGTTTGTTCTTTTAATATTGAGCTGCATGAGTTGTTTATATATTTTGGAGATTAAGGATTTGTCCGTTGATTCGCTTGTAAATATTTTCTCCCATTCTGAAAGTTGTCTTTTCCTCTTGTTTATAGTTTCCTTTGCTGTGTAAAGCTTTTTTTTTTTTTTTTTT
>NW_006773414.1:0-478 GCF_000442215.2 Lipotes vexillifer | reverse complement strand
ACGTGCCCAAAGCCAGTTGCTACAGGAAAGAATATTAACTCAGTTGTCAGAGCCATTCTGATTCAACTTCAGTTTTTTCCGTGAGCTCTCTGTTGGTCACTTCAACCGAGTGTAAGGGATACTCTTTATGTTTACAGACAACCGAGTGTAAAGAGTAAGGGATACTCTTTATGTTTACAGACAGGTAGTTTTCAAGTTACCTTCTTAGATGTTGCTTTAGATTTTTTTGTGGAATAGCCCACTCTTCTTTCTCTTAATATTCTGATCATCTTGAATGTTTAACTAGAGCATGTGCATTGCTCAGCAAAAAATGAAACTATCCATTTATTTAGTGCTCCTCGTTTTGTACACTTATTTTAGGTGGTTAAAGGAAAGCGCATTGTGAGGGAAGAGACAATGTCAAATGATTTCTCAGTAAAATTCTCATTATCTCCTTAATTACAGTGCAGCAAACTTGTGCTTTCTTGAGAGTATAATT
>NW_006773413.1:0-990 GCF_000442215.2 Lipotes vexillifer | reverse complement strand
CTTTTTCTTTTTTTTTTTTTTTTTTTTTGGCTACGTTGGGTCTTCGTTGTGGTGCACGGGCTTCTCATTGCGGTGGCTTCTCTTGTTGGGGAGCACAAGCTCTAGGCGCGTGGGCTTCAGTAGTTGTGGCTCGCGGGCTTAGTTGCTCCGCAGCATGTGGGATCTTCCCAGACCAGGGATCGAACCCGTGTCTCCTGCATTGGCAGGCGGATTCTTAACTACTGTGTCACCAGGGAAGTCCCTCTAGTACCCTTTTCATTTTGTAAAACTGAAACTCTATACCCATTAAATAATAACTCCTCATTCTCCTTTTCTCCCAGCACCTGATAACTACCATTCTACTTTCTGTCTGTATGATTTAGACTACTCTAAGTATCTTATAAAGTGGAATTGTATAGTATTTGTTTTTTTGTGACTGGCTTACTTGCGTTAGCATAATGTCCTCAAGGTTCATTCATGTTATAGCATGTGTCAGAATTTCCTTCCTTTTTAAGACTGAAAATATTCCATTGTATGCATATACCATATTTTGCTTATTCATTCATTCGTTGTTGATACTAGGATTGTTTCCACCTTTTGGCTTTTGTGAATAATGCTGCTGTGAACATAGTTGTACAAATATTTCTTTGAGATCTTGCTTTCAATTTTGTGGGGTATATACCCAGAAGTGGAGTTGCTGGATCATATGGTAATTTTTTTTTAATTTATTCATTTATTTTATTTATTTATTTTTTGGGTGTGTTGGGTCTTCATTGCTGTGCACGGGCCTTCTCTAGTTGCAGCAAGTGGGGGCTACCCTTCGTTGTAGTGTGCGGGCTTCTCATGGCAGTGGCTTCTCTTGTTGCAGAGCGCGGGCTCTAGGCGTGTGGGCTCAGTAGTTGTGGCTCGCGGGCTATAGAGTGCAGGCTCAGTAGTTGTGGCGCATGAGCTTAGTTGCTCCGTGGCATGTGGGATCTTCCCAGACCAGGGCTCAAACCCGTGTCCCCTGCA
>NW_006773412.1:0-1582 GCF_000442215.2 Lipotes vexillifer | reverse complement strand
CCATGTCCCCTGCATCGGCAGGCGGACTCTCAACCACTGCGCCACCAGGGAAGCCCTATGTGTGCCTTTATAGACACATATTTTCAGGCCTTACAGTCTCTAAACTCTGTCATTGCAAGGTGAAAGCATCCATAGACAATCTATAAGCGAATGAGCATGAATGTGTTCCTTTATTTACAGAAACTTAACTTTATTTACACCACCTGACCCAGCAGCATCACTGCTGGATTTAATTGTGTCATAGTTTGTTGATATCTGATCTAGATTTTTAATAAATAAATAAATATTGTAACACAAAGCTGAGGAAATCACCTGAAAGTAAGACAAAAAAGATAAAAGAGATGGAAAATAGGAGAGAAAAACCAAAGTATCAATCCAAGAAGTCCAAAATCTGTGCAATAAAAGTTCCAGAGAGAGAGAGAACAGAGAAAATGGGAAGAGGTAATTTAAAAAGAAGACATAATTTTATGGAACTGAAGGACACAAGTCTCCAGATTTAAAGAACCACTGAATACCCAGCACAGTGAATGAAAAAAGGGCCAAACCAAAGTATACCCTTGCTTAATTTCCAAATACCAGGGAAAATAAAGTTTCATAAAAGCTTCCAGAGAGTAAAGAATAGATTTTACACAAAGGAGTGGGAACCAGAATAGCCTGATTCTCAGCAGCAAGAGTGGGTGTGAGAAGACAGTGGTACAATGGTTTAAAGATTCTGAAGGAAAATGACTGTCAACTGTGAATTATACAGCCAATCTTTTAATCAGTAAAGATAAATTTTTAAAAATTCAGACATGAAATTTTTATTTCATATGCACCCTCTCAGGAATCTGCTAGTGAATATGCTTCAACAAAACAAGTGGTAAACTAAGAAAATGAATATATGGGATCCAGGAAAAGGGATATTACCATTGGAGAATGGTGAAGGGGGTACTAGGTTAACAGCTATGATTAGATATTGGGGCAGAGAAATGGAGTGCTGCAGAAGAAAGGGATTATCTGAATTGACTGAGTATTTGGAACAAATCTTTTCAAACATTGGGAAAAACAACTAACCCTAGGTACAGACAAAACTAAGCAAATTTGTGGGAGTGGAGAGAGAGAGAATAGGGACAATTCTTAACTGCAATAAAAACAAAAAGTTAACGGAGAATGGAAGCACAATCTAGTATACCACTTAACCCAGCAGCATCATTGCTTACATAGTCATCCTAAATTAAATACTGTTTATTTATTTAATACTATATTAACATGAAAAGTGGGACAGTGAGAGAAAGGATGATACTAAATCTTCAGTTACAATAGCAAGAAATGAAAATCTCAACAAAATTCAGAAATATTATGAGAAGGAAATGATAGTTAAAATAAAGTGGCTGAAAATAAATAAATAAATAAAGTGACTGAATCTAAAAGAGTAATTGGTGAAGAAGCTGAGAAGGAAAAGCAAGTATGGGTATTTTTATTTTTTTAATTTTTATTTTTTCAACATCTTTACTGGAGTATAATTGCTTTACAATGGTGGGTTAGTTTCTGCTTTATAACAAAGCGAATCAGCTATACATATACATATATCCCCATATCTCCT
>NW_006773411.1:0-1253 GCF_000442215.2 Lipotes vexillifer | reverse complement strand
GGGGGGGGGGGGGGGGGGATTGGGCCGGTCATCACAGTGGGCAGCTGAGGCCGGCTCCCCTGCAGACCCTCTGAGGAAGTGAGAAGGGACCGCAGTGTGTAGGGAGTAGGGACCCAGAATTGCTCATTCAAGTAATGGACGGAAGGAATATTGACCGTCAGCTCCCGTCTCCATTGGTCAAGGTTTGTCCAAAGGAATGTTACCTTCCTTGGACTTCCAAGATTACACACAAGCCCGGACGGCTAGGGAAGTCCCCACGGGCCTAGGCTGAGAGGAGGAGGTACCCACTGTGCTGTTTCAGGCCACATCCTGTGGCCACAGCAACGCCCAGAACCCAAAGGGGAGCCAAGAGGAGGCTAGCAGGGGCACAAAGGAGAAGCTGGTGGGAGAGGAAGTGAAAGGAAGGCCCCGTTTCTGAGTTGGGTGACCTCGTGGTTGGGAGCACTCTGTGCACTTGCGTGTGGAACACAAGGAAAAGACGAGAGTTGGAAGGATAAGGGTTTCATTGGAGAAAGGCCGAATGGAAAGGGCTGTGGGACCCTGGGAGATGTTTGGCAAGCTCAGTGGAGAGGTCAGCTCAGAGGTAGAGCTCGTGAGATGGAATGAGAGCCCCAGGAAGGGTGTGTACAAAGTGAGGCCCCTCATAACCGAAAGGCGGGGCCCTCGGAAACCTGGATGCTGAGGGGGCAGAAGAGCCAATGAAGGAGGGTGAGAACATGAGGGAAATGGAAAATGGGAGCAGAGCCATGTCACAGAGGCCAATTGATTTAAATGCAAGGTATAGTGCCCTGGGGGTGTTTACGTACAAGACCAAATAAATCCTCTTTGCTTCCCTCTCCCTTAAAAAAAAAAAATTGACCCTGCTCCTAGTCCTAAGTTCCCAGTCTCTACCCCAGCACCCCTTCCCCTGCCACCAAGCACTGTCGATCCTTCCCCTATGCTGTCATTCCTACTTGCTCCCCCTTCCCTGTTCTTGATGCCACCATCTAGGTTCAGAACCTCATTGCCTCTGGTCTGGACTACCCCCTAAAAGTGTTTCCTGCTCTGGCCTCCCCTGCTTCTCTCCAGCAGGTTGATTTCCCTAAAGAAACATTCTTTTTTTTTTTTTTTTGAGGCAATAAAAATGCATGTATTTGGGAGAACGGCTTTGATCTGAGAAAATGAACATATACTTTTAAAAAAATTTTTTCTTGGAGTATAGTTGATTTACAATGTTGTGTTAGTTTCAGGTATACAGCAAAGTGAGTCAGTTA
>NW_006773410.1:0-877 GCF_000442215.2 Lipotes vexillifer | reverse complement strand
AAAAAAAAAAAAAAAAAAAAAAAGGACATAAGGAAAGTCAAAAGGCAAGTCCCAGTGACGGCAGGAGTTAGAGGGGTTGTGAGCTTCCTCCTATCAGAGCTGGATCCACCCAGGGAACCAGAGTCAGGGCTTCTAGATGGTTTGGCCCTCCCCTGCCCAGCTGGCACGCTCCTCCGGGAGGGGCTGGTGGAGAAACCAGTGGGACCCACACATGTGGCTCCCGTGCCCCCTGTACCTGCCCTGACCCCTCTTCGGATCCTGATTAACACAGAGAATAGGGACAGAGAAATGGCCATCGGGAGTCCCAGCGCTGCCTCTGACTTGTTTGGACAAATCACCTTGGGACTTCAGGCTTCTTTCTCCATCGATTACATGAACAGATTAGACTAGGTTTCTAGGGACTTTCTAGCTCTAAAATTCAGATTTGAATTCTTCTCTAGACACTCTTGATTCTGCCTTGTTTCCCAGCAACCAAATATAAAACTTCATTCGTGCCTACGGCACCCACGTGTGCAGGTCCACGTGTGAGTGCACACACAGACGTGTACGTATCCACAAGGATGGAGGCAGAGAGGACGGGCTGAGGGGACAGGGAGAGAAGGCGAGTGACAGATCCTTGGGGCCCAGAGGGAGCCCTGAGGGAAGATCAATGATTTATTTACTCTATAGAAAGTGTGCTAGGTTTTATGCCAGAAATGCTATTTCTACCAGTCCATTGTTGAACCATACCGTTCAATTTTATAATTGTCAAGCAAAATAAGACATTCTAGATTCCAGAAACACCTTTCATATCGTTATAATTTCAGATCTGCTCTCCAATTTCTTTTATTAAGTCTTTTATTAAATACTTGATCAGTGGGTGCTTGAAAGGCTTCAC
>NW_006773409.1:705059-714998 GCF_000442215.2 Lipotes vexillifer | reverse complement strand
CATGAACCTGCGTCCCCTGCATTGGCAGGCGGACCCTCAACCACTGTGCCACCAGGGAAGCCCTCATCTCTGGTATTTCTTAACGCCCACTCCACTCTCAAGGCCAACTCACTTACTTGTCTTCCCCCCAACATGCCTCTGAGCACGTTGAAGGCAGAGGCTAAGTCTTCTTTCTCTGTTAGTCTTCCTGGCTTGAGCCTTGCCACACAGTGTGTGCTTCATAAATGTTCATAGAATAAGTTCATGGCTACGTTCGAATTTCTTTCCCAACCGGTTACATCCCTGCTCAAACTCCAGATGCTTCACTCAGTTAAGAGGGTATGCCTCAGTATTTTCTTAACTCTGCCTCTGAGTGCTCCGAAAATACCACCAATAGAAGCACACAGCAACCTTGCCGTTTGCCTTTATTGCCTCCTGGTGACGTCTCTCCACCACTGCTGTCGTTTTACTGGACTTAACCTTTTTAAAAAAAATTTTATTTATTTTTGGCTGCGTTGGGTCTTCGTTGCTGTGCGCAGGCTTTCTCTAGTTGCGGCGAGCGGGGGCTACTCTTCATTGCGGTGCGCGGGCTTCTCATTGTGGTGGCTTCTCTTGCTGCGGAGCACGGGCTCTGGGCGCACGGGCTTCAGTAGTTGTGGCATGCGGGCTCAGTAGTTGTGGCTCACAGGGTCTAGAGTGCAGGCTCAGTAGCTGTGGCTCGCAGGCTCTAGAGTGCAGGCTCAGTAGTTGTGGCCCACGGGCTTAGTTACTCAGCGGCATGTGGGATCTTCCCGGACTAGGGCTCGAACCCATGTCCCCTGTACTGGCAGGCAGATTCTTAAACACTGCACCACCAGGGAAGCCCCTGGACTTAACCATTATAGGAAAAACACAGGGTGACCCCCATCCATCTTTAACTCCTTCATTTAATATATTTACACTGGTCAGATTTGCTCCTTAAAGTACAGAAAGAATAATGAGGTTTTCATGGGTCTCAAAGTCATGGAAATGCTGAGCTTTATGGTACCTTAGAAATAACCAGAACAAATGTTTCATCCAGGGATCAGGAGGCTCTATGTGACCCGAGAGAGGGAAAGTGCTTTTCAGGGGCACACGGTGGGGTCAGTGGTAGAATGAAAGTGAACCCCTGCTTTCCAGATGCACAATTCAGTGAGTGTTTTTTCTAGTTTGTCTAAGTGCATTCATACACACACATGCACAGGAATATACTATTTTCCGGTTAATGAAATAGAAAATTGAACAAAAGTTTAACTACTTAGTGCTAACATATTTGAATTTTTAAAGCTCTTTGAAGTTTTTTGTCTTGAGGTGCTCCAACAGGGATTTTTAGTGGGTGCAATATTAGCAATGTTTATGGGAAAACTCTTCATTATGTGGGACTGTCCCAAGCACTGCAGCCCATTTGGCATCCTTGGTCCCCTCCCACTAGAATGTCAGTAATGCTCCCTAGATGTTGTGACAGCCTGCAAAGTCCCTGCCTGCATTTCCAAATTCCCTGTACGGAGGCAGTATTGCCCAGCTGAGAACCACTTTGTGATTCTCAGAGCAAAGGAGGTAGAATGGGGCTGGTTATGCTGATTTGCCATATTTATTTCCAGTCTAGCCCACACTGTGGCCTACTCAGGGATGTTCTTGCTTGACCAGGAATAGTCAGTGTGAGGGAGAGGTGAGAGAGGAAATCGAGGAACTGAGGCCCAGGAGGAAGGACAGGGGGAGGGAGAGCTTGTGAGGCCCCCAAAATCCTACAATCAAAAAAAAACACTACCTGCAGGAACCTTTCCTGTTACGAAAATTCCCAAGATCTGAGAAGGCAGGAACATGCCAAACTTGAGTAAGAAACATCTTTAAAAGTGCAAATTGAGTGAACCTTGTTAATGCTAAATGATAGGAAAGGCCAGGGATATGGCTTCTACAGTGCATGGCTCTGTTCAAGTTTTCCTAATGATTTGTCTCTCTTGTTGGGTTGCTGGGTTAGAAATGCCAGTCATTTCCATAGAGGTGGAAACCAAGGCATCCCTCTGGGCAGAAGTGGGGAGCCATAACTATTTAAACAGGAACTGGGTGAGGAGCTGGCATAAGGCCTGAAAAGTTGTTATTGCTCAAAGAACCTGGAAACTGCAGAAGAAAGTCTGGATTTTGGCCAGGGATAAGATGTCAGCGTGTTTTGGTCCTGTCTGACTTAACTTGAAAGGGAGGGGGAGGCACAGGTGACGGCTTGGTGAGGGTACCAGGTAGTAGGGGTCATCAGGGTGGGGTTGGGTGGGAGGACATTTTTAGGAAACTTTTTTTTTTTTTAAAATTTTTTTTTGCGGTATGCTGGCCTCTCACTGTTGTGGCCTCTCCTGCTGCGGAGCACAGGCTCCGGATGTGCAGGCTCAGCAGCCATGGATCCTACAATCAAAAAAAAACACTACCTGCAGGAACCTTTCCTGTTACGAAAATTCCCAAGATCTGAGAAGGCAGGAACATGCCAAACTTGAGTAAGAAACATCTTTAAAAGTGCAAATTGAGTGAACCTTGTTAATGCTAAATGATAGGAAAGGCCAGGGATATGGCTTCTACAGTGCATGGCTCTGTTCAAGTTTTCCTAATGATTTGTCTCTCTTGTTGGGTTGCTGGGTTAGAAATGCCAGTCATTTCCATAGAGGTGGAAACCAAGGCATCCCTCTGGGCAGAAGTGGGGAGCCATAACTATTTAAACAGGAACTGGGTGAGGAGCTGGCATAAGGCCTGAAAAGTTGTTATTGCTCAAAGAACCTGGAAACTGCAGAAGAAAGTCTGGATTTTGGCCAGGGATAAGATGTCAGCGTGTTTTGGTCCTGTCTGACTTAACTTGAAAGGGAGGGGGAGGCACAGGTGACGGCTTGGTGAGGGTACCAGGTAGTAGGGGTCATCAGGGTGGGGTTGGGTGGGAGGACATTTTTAGGAAACTTTTTTTTTTTTTAAAATTTTTTTTTGCGGTATGCTGGCCTCTCACTGTTGTGGCCTCTCCTGCTGCGGAGCACAGGCTCCGGATGTGCAGGCTCAGCAGCCATGGCTCACGGGCCCAGCCACTCCGCAGCATGTGGGATCTTCCCGGATCGGGGCACGAACCCGTGTCCCTTGCATCGGCAGACGGACTCTCAACCACTGCGCCACCAGGGAAGCCCTAGGAAACGTTTTTTTGGCTGTGGCCCGCGGCATGGAACCTTAGTTCCCTGACCAGGGATGGAACCCTTGCCCCCTGCTGTGGAAGCACGGAGTCCTAACAACTGGACCACTAAGGAAGTTCCAGGAAACTCTTTTTTAAAAAAACTCTTTCCTTTACTTGACGTACTTCACATTCCTGCAACTTTGTGTCCCTGTCTATCCCATTCCTTTCCTAGGAAAAACATCAAACTCTTTCAAGGTCCATCTGTTAGATGGAGGTGTGTGTAAGTATGTGTTTCTGAAAACACATACTTAAGGGGTTGCTGTGAGAATGAAATAAATAAAAATTTGACGTTTTTTTCTCTGTTACTACATAGCCTCTGGACCAGAGAGACAGATTGCTTGGGTTTGAATCCCAGCTCTGCTCTGCCACTTATTAGTTCTTTTATCCTGGGAAAGTTATTTAAAGTTTTTGTTTTTCAGTTTTTTCACCTGTAAAATGTGAATAATAATAGTACCATAGGAATGAAGTGAAGATTAACTAAATATTTATGAGGTATTAACAATATAAGGTCTTAAATTAGATGAATTACTATTTAAAATGTACATAATAAGCATTATTATTAGTATTTGTTAAATACATACAGTAAGATAAATTAAAGACACCTGCTCTCCATCCACTTTATTACCTTTCCTTCTTGTTGCAATTCTTTCAAACCAAAATTTCATGTTGGGTTTTGTTTGGATGAGAACTGTGGCTGAATATTAGAAGGGTGCTAAAGGGATAGAAAAAACAGCAAAATGAAAAAAAATGGGACAGGAGGAAAAGATTGGCCAGTTGTGGCCTTAATTATGCAATATGTCTTGAGTCACCTGAGATGTTAAAGTCATGACACATGAAGCGTCTAGCTACAGACTTTTAGGTCAGGATGGAAAAGCAGGAGGGAGCATGCATGGCCAGAGGTGAGAGTAGGGCCTGAAGGATGTTGTGTTAGGGGAGAACACTTGGCTGTTTTCTGGAGGGTTTGGGGAAACATGGCCCTCTACTTGTAAGAAATCCTTTACCCAAAGTGCAGGACTCTATCCAGAAGAATCCAGTAGGCATTGGTTGTGTTGTTTCTAGGTCATCACAGAGCAAAGAAATATATGCATATTTACTAATCTGTTTATATACACATATCTGTAAATGTTTTTGTGTGTAACTATCTGTATGTGTATTAAGCTAACTGTGAATTCGTACTAATGTCTCCCACTAATCTATTGCCACATGGATCATCCTAGCCTTCTTCCCTTGTTTATCTGTAACCTCCTCCACTTCAGCAGTGAGAAACCTGGCCCCCACCGGCCTCCATTCATTCCCTTAAAGGTTCACTTCCAGCATACGTGTGGTTTCAGAATTGTTAACCTGCACTTCTGCGGGAAATACATTTATCAACTACAGTATGGTGCTTATGCACAGTTCCTTTTGCCTTCAGTCTTACAGATTCCACTCATTTCCAAAGTTACTTAGGTCGGCACCTTTTCCCTCTATCTCTTTCAGTAAAATTATTTCATACATTTGTAATACAGCTGTATTTTTTGATTACATCTGCATTCTATCCACAGATTCCCTCAATACCCTAAATTATTATTTTTTCACTTGCATATACAAAGGTTGGCTCTTTGTGCCTTAAAGTTCTATAGGTTTTGATAAGTGTACAGTCATATATCCACAATTATAATATACTGAATAGTTTCAACACTAAAAAATTGCCCTATGCTTCACTTATTCAATCCTATCCTCCCCCTTGCCTGCTGCTCCAAATCTCTGGCAACCATTGATCTGTTTATCATTTCTATAGTTTTGCCTTTTCCTAGAATGTCATATAAGTGAAATCATACAGTAGGTAGCCTTTCAGGCTGGCTCTTCCACTTGGCAGTAAGCATTTACAGTTTGTCCATGTATTTGTGTAGCTTGAGAGCACAATCCTTCTTATTGCTAAATAGCATTCTTTTGTATGGATGAACCATACATTCATGCATGTTTATCTATTCAACTGAAGGACATCTTGGTTGCTTCCAGTTTTAGGAAGTTTAAAATAAAGCTGCTATAAACATTTATGTGCTATTTTTTGTGTGGATCCAAGTTTTTAAATCAGTTGGGTAAATACCAAGTACTGCAAATGCTGGATTGTGTGGCAAGGCTATGTGAGCTTTATAAGAAACTGAGAAACTAGCTTCCAAATTGGCTGTGCCATTTTACATTTCCACCAGCAGTGAAAGAGCATTCCTGTTGCTCAGCATCCTTGCCAGCCACTGGTATTGCCAGGTGTTGGATTTTAGCCATTCTAGTAACTGTAGGGTGGTATCTCCCTGTTGTTTAAATTTACATTTCCCTAATGACAATTGATATTAAGCATTTTTTCATACGCAGTCTCATGCTTATTTACACACTTGGAGTTGGAAAACAGACTCTGTGGCTAGCTGATTGACCTAGATCTAGGATGATTGGTATCTGGACATTAAATTAGCTTCCAAAGATTGCAGCTGGTGATGCTGGCACCAGGAAGGCATCCGAGCAGGTGAACAGTGATTGGAGCAGTTGCACCATGCTGAGTCTATAGTCAAGAATCAGGTAGGTAAGCAGCAGGCATCCTTTTAGGGCTCTGTTCTGTCTCTTCCTCTTGTGCCAGATCCACATTCCACCACCTCCTCCTCCTTTCCTCTTAACACCTTTATGGAGGTATAATTGCCAGACAATAAGTGGAAGAAATATGAAATGTGCAATTTGGCAAATATTTATAAAATAAATGCATATAAACCAGTGAAACCATTGCCATGATCACATAATGAATATATCCACCACTTCTAAAAATTTCCTCATGCTTTTCTATAACATATTCTTCTTCCCTTTATCTATTCCTCATCACAGGCAACTACCTATTTACTTTCTGTCACTATACATTAGTTTGTATTTGCTAGAGCCTTATACAAATGGAATTTTGCAGTGTGTATTCTTTTTTTTTTTTTTCCTGGCTTCTTTTACTCAGCATCATTATTTTGAGAAAATCAGCCATGTTTTGCATGTATCAGCAGTTCATTCCTTTTATTGCTGAATTGTATTCCACTGTATGCGTCATGCCACAATTTGTTTATCCATTTTCTTGCTGATGGCTATTTGGGCTGTCTCCAGTTGGGGCTCTTCCATATAAAGCTTCATAGAAATGTTCATTTCTATGTAAGTTCATTTGTGTGTAAGAAATGTTCATTTGTATGTAAGTCTTTATATGAATATATGCTTTCACTTCTCTCGTGTAAATACCTAGAATTGGAATGGCTGAATGATATGGTAGGTATATGTTTAAATTTTTAAGAAACTGCCAAATTGTTTTCCACAGTGATAGTAACATTTTCATCCCCGCTAGCAGTGTATGAGACTTCCTCATCTTCCACATCCTTGCAAAAGCTTAGAATAATTATCCGCTCTAAATGTTAGTCATTATGATAGATGTACAGTGATATCTCATTGTGGTTATAATGTTACACATCTTTTCATGTGTTCATTTGCCATCTGTGTATCTTTTTTTAGTGAAATGTCCGTTAAGCAAACCTTTTGCCTAATTTTAAAAATTGGGTTGTTTGCTTTCTTATTAGTGAACTTTGAGAGTTCTTTACACATTCTAAACACAAGTTCTTTATCACAGATGAGGTTTTTGGCTTTTTAAAGTATTTTCTCCCAGTATGTGGCTTTTTTTTCATTATCTTAACGGAGTCTTTTGAAGAGAGAAATTTGAACTTCTGATGAAGTCAGATTTAGCAATTTGTTCTTTCATGGATCATGCTTTTGGTTATGTATTTAAGAAATCTTTGCCTAATGCACAGCCACAATATTTTCTCCTGTATTTTCTTCTAGAAGTGTTATGGTTTTAAGTTTTACACTTAGGTACACAGCTCATTTCAAATTAATTTTTATATATGATGTTATATATGAAGTTAATTTTTTTGCATATAGATATTCAGTTGTTCTGGTGTTGTGGTCCGGGAGCCACACGCCTGGAGTCAAGTTCCCCGGTAAATGAGACCCGTGTCCCAACCAAGGACACCTGAGAATCACCAACACCAAGCAGAAAGATTAGCAAAGGATTTATACAAGAACAAGTATAGAAGCTTACACAAACTGTCCGGACAGGGTCCTACTCGGAGAGAAGTGAGTGAGACCCCGACTAACAGCCGGGCGAGACTTTTATACCCTTCACAGGGCGGGAAGTCCCCAAGGCGGGAGGGAGCTGTTTAATTTTGAATCAGCCAATCAGGAACCCGGTTCTTCCCACCCCAAGCAAGCAAGCAAGCCTCCTACAGAAGCCAAAATGTGCTGTTAGCCCTGAAGCTGTTCTTCCGTTTCTTTCGTCACACTGGCATCATTTGCTGAATAGACTATCTTTTCTCCTCTGAATTGCCTTTGTCAAAAATCAGTTGTCCATATTTGTGCAGATCTAATTCTAGACTATTCTGATCCATTTATCTATCTTTATGCCAGTACAACACTGTTTTCATTTCTAAAGCTTTATAATAAGTCTTGAAATCAGGTAGCCTTAACCCTTCAACTGTGCCCTTTTCTATGCCTCTCTTTCAGCATGGAACTCACTATATGGCCATCACTAATTGACACAACTGTTTCACCTCGTGGACCAGCAGCCCCTTATAGGCAGGAAGCATGACTTACTTGGTTTTTTAAAAAGTAATTAATTAATTTTTGGCTGCTTTGGGTCTTTGTTGCTGTGCGTGGGCTTTCTCTAGTTATGGCGAGCGGGGGCTACACTTCATTGTGGTGTGCGGGCTTCTCACTGCGATGGCTTCTCTTGTTGCGGAGCACGGGCTCTAGGCGCGTGGGCTTCCGTAGTTGTGGCTCGCGGGCTCTAGAGCACAGGCTCAGTCAGTAGTTGTGGCGCACGGGCTTGGTTGCTCCGTGGCATGTGGGATCTTCCTGGACCAAGGCTCGAACCTGTGTCCCCTGCGTTGGCAGGTGGATTCTTAACCACTGCGCTACCAGGGAAGCCCCCCTTACTCTTTTTTTAAAACATAAATTAGACCATGTCACTCCCTCACTTAACTTCCCATTGGCATCCAGTCACGCTTGCATAGGGGCAGATCAGGGAGAGACTTATTGGCCAAAGAAAGGACTTTAGATATTTTACTTTAGATATTTTTCTGTCTCTTTAATTTCATTCACTACCACTCCCCAGTCATACTGGTCTCTTTGCTTCTACTCCACATACACGAAACACATTTTCATCTTGTGGACTTTGCACTCCCCTCCTCGCTGCCTGGAAAGCTCTTCCCCTGAGAGTCACATGACTTGCCCCTTCCTTTCACTGAGCTCTCTGCTCAGTGTACCCACAGAGCCAAGGCCTTTCCTGACTACTTTGTCTGGAGTGCCTTTTCTGTCATCTCTATGCATCCACTCTGATTTTCTTCAAAGTGCTCTTCTCTGTCTGACATGATACGTCTTAGTATATATTTATTAGTTTCTTTGCAGTTTATTTCCTTCACTAGAGAGTGAGACCTCTGTGAGAGAAAGACTTTGGTCTGCTTTTTTCCCTGTTGTTTTCTTTTTTCCGTGTTCAGCATTGGGGATGGTGACTGGCACATTGTGGATACTTAAAAAATAGATCTTTGTAACTCATTTCTTACTAAAGTAGCTGGTGGATAGGAAATTGTGTAGAGGAAGGTTAACATAGCAAGTCAGACTGCTATTCTTAGAAGGGTTTGCTTGCAGGGTTGGCCCTTGGCTGGCATCTGGGAACTTGGATTTCAGGTGAGCTCCCACCACTCCTAGAACTGGCCAGAGTGACTCAGTCTGTCTAAATTGTTTGTACAAACAACGTGGTTTATGCTGAACACCTGCTTTCCTTTGAGGAAGGAAAATCGAAATGGTATTGCTAAGAGCGCTTTCTAAAGTGGAGCGAGGGGGCGATTGAGGAAGTGTGACTTATGCATGTCTCCGCCTGGCTGCAATCTGATCTTTTGACCACTTATTGTCCTAACAAAGGCACTTATTGTCCAGAACATCTGCCAGAAACTCAAGATACTTACCGAATCCTTACCCTAAAATAACTTGTGACAGCCTATCTAGTTATTTGGACCCTTATCTTAAAATAACTCATGATTCTTTAAGGACAAATATTTCCTGACTCATGTCAGAGTCAATCACAATTCTTGCCAGGCAACTTTAACAACCTGGTGACTTCTGTCTTTGAAGGCCCCTGACTCCTTCTCTTTCCTGAAACACTCTTTGGTTTTATCAGAATCTTGTGTCTCCCAAATTGTAATTCTTAAGACCCCAGATAAACTCTTTTCTTATTTGCAGCCTTCTGTTTCATTTTTTTTTCGGTTGACACCGTCTGGGATTTTGATACAAGCTAGTCGGAGAGTGCCTATGTGACCAGCCCCCAGTAAAACCCCTGGATACCGAGGCTCAAATAATTTTCCTGGTAGATGACATTTCACATGTGTTGTTGTAATTTGATGCTGAAAGAATTAGGCACATCCTGTGTGACTCCACAGGGGGAAGACTCTTGGGAACTTGTGTCTGGTTTCCTCTGTACTTCACCTCATGCACCTTTTCCCTTTGCTGATTTACTTTGTATACTTTTGCTGTTGTAAATCATAGTCATGAATATGACTATATGCTGAGTACTGTGAGAAGTTCTCCTAGTGAATTGTTGAACCTGGGGAGCCTTAGGGACTCCCAGTGCAGAAAGGTTTTTTTTTTTTTTTTTTGTAGTACGCGGGCCCCTCACTGTTTTGGCCCTTCCCTTTGCGGGGCACCAG
>NW_006773409.1:668560-705030 GCF_000442215.2 Lipotes vexillifer | reverse complement strand
CCCGTGTCCCCTGCATCGGCAGGCGGACTCCCAACCACTGCGCCACCAGGGAAGCCCAGAAAGGGTTTTTTTTTTAAATGGAAATTGAACAAATGGTCAACATGAAGGAGTCTTTTCAGCAAGAGACAAGTACCCAGTCACGGAAACTAGGGCTCAGGAGCAGCTCTGCCGTCACTGGAAGGTCTCAGGGATGCAGGTGAGACACCAATCTGATGATCTAAGACCCTGGAAGAGGCTGGACGTTTTTAGCAGTAGTATAGTGAGCTTGGTTGCTGGTTCCAGTGTTGCGGTCCGGGAGCCACACGCCTGGAGTCAAGTTCCCCGGTAAATGCGACCCGTGTCCCAACCAAGGACACCCGAGAATCACCAACACCAAGCAGAAAGATTAGCAAAGGGTTTATACAAGTACAAGTATAGAAGCTTACACAAACTGTCCGGACAGGGTCCCACTCGGAGGGAAGTGAGTGAGACCCCGACTAACAGCCGGGCGAGGCCTTTATACCCTTCACAGGACACGAAGTCCCCAAGGCGGGAGGGAGCTGTTTAATTTTGAATCAGCCAATCAGGAACCCAGTTCTTCCCGCCCCAAGCAAGCAAGCAAGCAAGCCTCCTACAGAAGCCAAAATGTGCTGTTAGCCCTGAAGCTGTTCTTCCATTTCTTTCGTCACATTCCCCCCTTTTTTCTAGGAACTAATCAAATCCTTGATTCCTGGCCTTCCGTATTCAGGAGGTATGTTTCGTTTTGGGCTAAAGTTTGCCCAGTCAATCCGTCTGTAGTGTCCACGTCCTCTGTGGTGTAGTCTCTCTTTATTCTGCTATGATGAATCCAAGTCCGGACACCGTCGACTTTAACAGCAGTCGGGGTACTCAACACAATCAGATGAGGTCCAGTCCACCTAGTCTCCGATGTCTGGAGGTTATGCTTCTTTACCCAGACTAAGTCTCCAGGTGGCAATGTGGGTTCCGGAAATTTTATTTTCAGTTTTTGTACAAAAGGTTTCCAGTGCCGAGGTTCAGCTTCTTGTTTATTTTTGATAGTCTTTCCTTCTGCCGTTAGGAGGCCCCTTTCTTGATATATCTGTCCGTGTACATGGGCCGTAGCAAAAGCATAGCGTCTGTCAGTGTAGATGTTAGCAGATTTGTCTTTTGCCAGGTGTAGGGCCTTAGCCAGCGCTATAAGCTCAGCTCGCTGTGCTGACGTTCTGACCGGTAAGGACTGTTGCCAAAGAATCTCAGATTCCGTCGTAACTGTTGCTCCCGCTTTTCAAATCCCCTCTTCCACAAGGCTGCTGCCATCTGTATAGAGAGTTAGTTCGGGATTCTGCAGGGGGGTGTCAGTTAGATCCGGCCGAAGAGTGGTATAGGTTTGCAGAGCCGTCAGGCAATCATGAAGTTCTGGTATTGCGTTCTTGGTAACATCAGTGGGCAGAAGGGTGGCTGGGTTTAGGCTGTTAGTAACTTCTAATTTAATCCTTGGCTCATCTAGGAGCAATGCCTGGTATTGTACTATTCGTGCGTTTGAGAGCCATCGTTCAGGAGGGGAGTTTAGAAGGGTCTTAACAGCATGCAGAGTAAACACGGTTAATTGTTGTCCCATGGTTAATTTGTCAGCATCTTTTACCAGCAGGGCAGTGGCTGCAATTTGTCTGATGCATGAGGGCCTGTTTGCCCAAGTCGACCTTCCTGTCTGTGGTCCAAAAACAGCGTTGAGTCCCAGTGGCCCCCTGTAATCCATATCTTTCCTTCCTTCTCGTTATCTAATACCCCCCCTTTTTCTTTTGTATCCGGTCCAAATCCTTGGAATCAATAAAGAAACTTGGTTACAATAACCAGAATTATGAATGACTACGTTTAACGTACCAAGTAATCGTAGTTAAATATTTTTCTTTAAGATACCTCAGGGGACCTCTAAAGTATCACGATGTTAACTGGAAATCAAAAGAAACAATTAAAATTTGATATTTGGGAAGTTTGTCAAAAAGTTTTAAAACAGTTGGTCAAATAAGATCACTGTGAGACAATACTTATTCCTTAACCAAAGTTAGAAAAGATCTCAAAAGCAAATACAGATCACTTAAATGCAAAGAAACTCACAGTCTGTTGTCAAAAGCAGCATTTTAAGAATACTTTGGGGGAAGAAACCAAATCCAGTCTTGTTCTAGCCCATTCCTAATAAAATCCATTTACCCAACTAAATTCAGTCCAGTCTTAGAAAATCCTGATCATGTATTACTGTTTTCAGTATTTTTTATTCTCATTCGTCCCACCTTCTTTTACTGAAAACATACATCTTACCTTCCTTTAAGTTTTTTTTTTTTTTACATTGAGTTACTTTTCTTGTTGACAGATTTATATCAGATGGAATAAGGTTTTATTTGACCTTTAGTAAACCTAGGCACAACAGAAGTATTATACTCAACATTGATGACTCTAAAGACATGTCTATATTAAACCAACAAGTTTAAGCCACCTTCAATACCAGATATCAGTTTAGTACTGAATAGTTTTCAGATGACATGAACCCGAAATTCATTCTGGCCAGATTATTTTTTACTTCTGAGTATTTATGTAAGTGTTTGATTTTTTTAAAAGCCAATTAAGTAGAGCTCTTCTATGAATTAATTTTTGGCAATACCATACATCTACAACACACATATAGATACGTATGAAAATACAAACACAGAGGTCTCATTGTTCCCATTCCAAAATTGCAGTCCTGAGTCAGGTACAACATAAAATCTATCAGTTACAAGGGGTTGGATTCAAATTGGGCTGCTGGCAGATGGAACAAATCAAGGTCACGAATCTAGATGGCTAAATCCTTTTTACTAGTGCTTATAGAAAAGACACTTGGGATTTCTATTTATCCTTGACAAGTCAAGTGTTAAGTTACTTTACCCTCTTTTTTTAAAATTTGCATTTAAAAGGATGGCAGAGATAAGGGTTTCTTAGAAGACCAGATAGCACACTTGTATCTCAAAGGTTTCCCCTTTGTTTAATACTTAGCTTAGGGGAGAAGGCCTCTTTTAAAATTCCTATCAGGCTAAAGTCCATTTCCCGAAAGCGGCCTGCCTCGTTGCCTCGATACCGATGCAGTCCCTGGTGTTGTGAGTTGGCCCCTTGGTTTACTTGTGCACAAGTCACACATTGCCTAGTGACTGAGAATACTTTTTCTTTTAATACCTGCCTTAACTGTCTCTTCTCAGTTTATAAGTTTTTCCCTTCAAAACCATCTAATTTTTGTAATTTCCTTCGGATATCTGGGGCCGACGGTGTCACAAAGGCCAAGTTAATTGCCCACCTGCCTGTGTTTTTTTTTGTGCCTCAGGGTCTATGGGGGTCCATAGCCTGTAAGTCTCCATCAGCCTTTCCAGGAAGGCGGCTGGAGACTCTGTGGCTCCCTGGGTCACCTCTGTAACCTTGGACATATTAGTTGGCCTTCGTGCTGCCGCACGAAGTCCTGTTAACAGAGCCTGGCGAAAACGGGCCAAAGCCCCTCGTCCCTCCTCCGTGTTAGGATTCCATTCCGGTCGGGTACTAGGGAGCACGGTTTCAATTAGGTTGGGGTTATCAATGGGCCGTCCATCTGGACCAAGTACCTGTTTACGGGCCCCCCACATGCTTTTTTTTTCTTTCTTCCGTGGTAAACAAAACCTGTAACAATTGCTGACAATCATCCCAGGTCGGCTGATGAGTTACAAGTATAGTTTCTAACAGTAATATTAATATAAATCAGTCGTGGAAAATGGGGCATAAGTAAGAAAAGGCTGTGCCTCCCCTGGACTAGGTGCTTGTTGCCGCAGAGGCAGAGCAGTGGGTCGCGGTTCAGTCAAGTGATCTCTAGACCGGGTATGCGGTCTCCTGGGCCGACCTGGGAGGATGTCGTCATCGGGGCGGTATTCGCCTCGGGAGGGACATAGGAAGGGGGAGGTGCAGACGCCTCGGGAGGAGGGGTTTCTTCTTCTTCCTCTCCCTCCCCTACAAGAGGAGGGGGCGGGGACTCAGAGCTTTTAACATTAGGTTTTTTCCCGTCCGCCATCTTGGCGGCACATATGTTATCTTTAGATCTTATTTCCTTTCTGTTGGTAGCTCCCGGCGGGGGCAACCAGGGCCTCAGCCAGTCAGGTGGTGTCTCCACGAGACCCCGCCAACACTCAATATAAAGAATCTGATCATCATGTGCCTTAAAGACAATCTCTTCCCCCGCATCTATAACCGGAATAAAGAACGTACCTTCGGATGGCCATCCCACCTCAAATGTTGGCCATTCCAATTCACAAAAGGTGCGGAGGGTTTCCGGGGATACAGAGGCCCCGAATCCCCTGGCGATCTGGCGGAAGTCTCTGAAGTGGTCCAGAACTAGGCTCAGGGGGGTCTGCATCCGGGACATACCTTGTCCCATTGTTAAATTCCTGTTGAGCTAAAAGTTTTAGCACAAGCACAAAGCCAAAGTGTCCAAATGCAAGAGCACACACACGAGTGACAAAAGACAGAAGGAGAGAGCAAGTTTTGACACAATCCCAGTTCAAAGTCGGGACCAAAGAATATCGAAACCGACTTTGAATTCCCAAGGAGGAATCGCGGCGTCCCGGGACTCCTCCTGACTCCAGGGTTAGCGTCGCGTCCGACAAGCCTTAATGGAGTCTCCTAGTTTCTTGCCGGCAAGCCAAGGGTCGCAAACTTACCCGAAGAAGGAGCAGGCGGTGGCTTCGGAGGAGGGACCCTGTTTCAGATCTTTAACCTCCACTGTCCGATCCCGGACGAGCCCCCAAATGTTGTGGTCCGGGAGCCACACGCCTGGAGTCAAGTTCCCCGGTAAATGCGACCCGTGTCCCAACCAAGGACACCCGAGAATCACCAACACCAAGCAGAAAGATTAGCAAAGGATTTATACAAGTACAAGTATAGAAGCTTACACAAACTGTCCGGACAGAGTCCCACTCGGAGGGAAGTGAGTGAGACCCCGACTAACAGCCGGGCGAGGCTTTTATACCCTTCACAGGGCGGGAAGTCCCCAAGGCGGGAGGGAGCTGTTTAATTTTGAATCAGCCAATCAGGAACCCGGTTCTTCCTGCCCCAAGCAAGCAAGCAAGCCTCCTACAGAAGCCAAAATGTGCTGTTAGCCCTGAAGCTGTTCTTCCGTTTCTTTCGTCACACCAGGTCCTATGTTGTTAAGAGGATTAAGAGTTCGTTCATGTAAAATGAGGGGTTCACCTCTCAGGAGCCGTATGTGCTAGCTCTGTGCTAAGCACTTACAAGGGAGCTGCAAAGTTGGCTTTGCCAAGCTGCTGAGCCCTGCACTGTGGATTTTGGGTCTCCACGCTCCTTCACAGAGAGGCCACGTTTGCACTGGAGCCTGAAGTGGCTGAATATCATGTAGGGACTAAGGGTGCTAGCTGTGAGGCCTGGCTAGAGGGGAAGAAGCAGATGTCCGGGCAGCCACTCTTGCGGGTAGCACTCCAGATGAACAGAAGTCTGAGTCCTTCAGGGATCTCATCCATTCTAGGGATCCGTCTAGTGATTCCTGTCTCCTCCACTGGTTCCCAGTATCAGTTGCCCCTTCCTCACACTGGGCTTCATGACTGGGCTCTGTCTTTGTCCTTCTACTGAAATTCAAATGCCACATATGAAATCTTCATATAGACTGATCTAATTTTTAGCATTGCAGGAGGAGTTAGGGCTGCAAGATCCTATGTGGTGATGGAGCTGAATCAGGGACGGGACAGCTTCCCAGTTAGATGGCTTGGGGGCCAGGGCGTCTTGGTCTCTCCAAAGTTGTTCTGTGTGGTACTCAGTAATGGCTAGTTCTCTGCTTTCTCTTTTTCTGCCCTGAGGACTGAGGAATCCTTATGTTAAGATGGCAGAGCCATCAGATTCAAGGATTCAGGATCACAAAGTGGCTACACAGAGGCCAGATGCCCTGGAAAAGCTTTCAGTCCTGAAACAGACTTTTGTAGGAGAAAAAAAAAAATTTGCTGTGAGATTTTGGAGTTTGTTAACCAACAGAGCTTACCCTAGCCTGACTAAAACACCTGTTGGCTCAATCTATTTTGCTTCCCATCCTTGCCCCCCCAATTCCCCCCCCCCCCCGCCCCTGCAAGCCATGCTAACTATCCTGTTACCACTCAATTGCCAAATTTTAGCCGTTTTAACCAAGCTTTCCATTAACCCCTTTGTAATAAGGACCTAAGGAAGTGATTTTGTTATGGGGGAAGGTGAAGAGGCCACCTTTTGTTTAATTAGCATTAAAAACTTTCTAAAATCACAAATTATACTCTTCTGGTCCTATGAATGACTGAGTACTTAATTAATTCACAAAGCAGTTGTACTCCTGTGAGTCAGGCAGTCCCCAGGAATGTCAGTGTGCTACAGAAGACAGCTTTCTCTCTCTGTCATTTGCCCACATTATTGAGTCATCATCTCAATAATGAGTTGATGAATTCACATTCTCTGTCCATCATCCATCCAAAGCGGGGGTGGGGGGGGTGGGGGGTGGGAAGCACCATCACCTCTCTTTCAATGGTTCCTCTCTTTTAATGTCTTCTTTTTTAGCCCACTTTTCAGGCAGCTCCTTTTCATATGCTAACAAGCATAGATTAGCTTTAATAGCCTCTCTCATTAACTGTCTGACCAGAGTAAAAATATGTCTTGAGAGACAGATTATCCTTCCGCACGCCTCTGATAACCTCAAGACACTGTGCAGGATCTCTAGGTCTGCAACCAAACCCGAATACAAATTGCTCTTTTTGAGGTATGTGGCTCTGCTCTTAGAGTAACTATAATCTCAGCATGTCAATTTTGACATTTCGGTTAGTAGGCATTGCACATGTTTTATAAGGTTGGGAATTATTAATGGTATGGAAGGGGAGACACAGAAATATCACCCAATGTCATTTACATCTCTTCCATCAAAAGGATGGGCAACAATCCATCATGGGAGATTTAAGTGCCCTCCTGCCAGGGGTGAAAACAGAGACAACAGGAACAGTATTAAACTAGATGACCCCTTAAGGCCCTCTTCACTTTTAGGAGCTGTAAGTGATTTCAGATAATCTCCTTATATACGAGGAAACCAAGACCCACTGGGGTGATAACAACCCTTGTGGTGAGGTGCGTCCAGATTCTCTGTTTCCTTCAACATTTAGTGACTTGATCACCTACCATGTGCCAGGCTGGGTCTACCATGGTAGCAAACATAGTGTTCCTGACCACATAGGGCTCATGCCTAGGTTTTCATTTATATCTCTCCTTACATCACAACAAATAGTTTCAAATGTAGAAGTACTTTCATTTCTAGACCATTCTTAACTCTGAGATGCAAGGATGGCCTAATATTTTCTACACCTTTGTATTCTTCCCTTAAAAATAATCACTCCTTTAGTTTAAGCATTTCCTCTCTACCTGGTGTTATTTATCAATGCACAGTCTCTTGGGAGGGAATGTATATAAAATCCTTAACCTTTTATTGTTAATTGTTTTTTCATATCATTTTTATGGATGAGAAAACTGAAGCTCAGAGAGCTTAAATGACACGTCCATTTTCCAGTAAATATGTGAATTGAAATCCAGTGCACATCTGGCTGATTCTAAAGCCCTCACCATCTTCTCTATAAACTGCTGTAATAGTCTAACTCTGCACGTTCTTGGGGAATACTTTCTGGAACATCATACTAAATAGAGAATCTGCTTGTTTCCAGGGCATTTTCTTTTTTCTTTTTTTTTTTTTAGTTAACTTTGGGGAATAGGTGCAATGAAATGGTAGGGGTATTAACTTCTCTCAAGGTAGAAAAGAATGGTTTCAAGGTGAAAGGTACAGGAAAGTTGGAAGCCTAGGATTCTAAATCTGTGAGTAAGAAGGATGACCAAAGAGCTGAGACTATTTGTTTGAGAACTACCCACAGTGAGTGAATTCTGAATGGTATGATATAGGTTGTTGCTATGATACCAAAAAATTCCATATTCAGTGCAATGGGATCCCCGTTTGTGTTCTTAAAAAATTAAAGCAGTTTTATGGATATTAAATGTTTAAGTGACTCCAGCAGCTAGAAAGAAAAATCATCTTATGTATAAAACAGGCCAGCGCCTGATTGCTTGCATGAAAAGTATTTGAAAAATGTGTTTGCAGAGTTCGGGGCTTGGCAGCTTTTGTTTTATGGTGTGCAGTGATAGGAGGCAATGGATGAATGAATATATAAATGATTGTAGGCAAACTACGGAATGTAAAAATTGTGAGAGAGAAAGGAAATTTCTTCAATACATTTTTCCTGAGCACTTATTATGAGCTCAACGACAGGCAGGTCTTCCAGGAGCGTGCAGAAGTAGCCTCTGGTATAGGCTCTGGCTTCATCCTTTTTTCATATATTAGCTAGGATGGCATTTACATATTTGGCTATATATCGAATCAACCATGAGATTCTAATGTCTTAACACAGTAGATTTTTAAAAAATCAGGTTTATTGAGAACTAATTTATATGTGGTGAAATTCACCCTTTTTAAGTGTACAGATCAACGGGCTTTGACAAATATCTGTAGTTATACAGTCACCATTACAATTAAGATATAGAAAGTTTCTGTCACCCTAAAAAGTTCCCTTGTGACCCTTTGGAGTTAAGCCCCTCCCCCACCCAGAAACTGACAACTACTACTCTGAGTTTTGTTCCTGATTTTGCCTTCTCCAGATTATATCAATATCATATTAATGTTACTATTATATTAATTAATATTATGCTAACAGAATCATACAGCATATAGCTTTTTGTGTCTGCCTTTTTTAACTTAGCATGATGCTCTTTGAGATTCATCCAACTTTGCATGTGTCACTGATACATTTCTTTTTTTTTTTTTTTTTTGCGGTATGTGGGCCTCTCACTGTTGCGGCCTCTCCCGTTGCGGAGCACAGGCTCCGGACGCGCAGGCCCAGCGGCCATGGCTCACGGGCCCAGCCGCTCCGCGGCATGTGGGATCTGCGCAGAGCGGGGCACGAACCCGCATCCCCTGCATCGGCAGGCGGACTCTCAACCACTGCGCCACCAGGGAAGCCCGATACATTTCTTTTTATAGCCGAATAGTATTGCATTGTATGGATATATGCCACAATGTATTTGTCCATTTACTAAAGAACATTTGTATTGCTCCTGTTTTTAGCTACTATGAATAAAACTTCTATAAACAGTCACGTGCAGATCTTTATGTGGATAATGAAATAAATGTTTATTTATCATTTATGTAAGTGTTCAATATGGGTTTTCACAATGGACAAAAAGCTTTTCTCTCCCCCTGTTTGCTAATGTGGGAATCTAGGCATCTTTCCTCTTGTGGCTCCCTAACCACCTAGGGCCTTGAACCTCTTTGTTTCCAGCCATTGGAAAGGAAGGGGACCTGCTTCTACTATTCAAGCACAGAAAGGACGCACCTTAGTCTTGTTTGTATTTTACTGGTAAGAAGTGGACATGTGGCCACCCCAGGATGCAAGGAGCTGGGAATTTAGCCCCATGAACCACTTTATATTATGGACAGGGGTACATGGATTTTTGGTGGACCCTTATCTGTTGGTAACATAATTTATTTGTGCAGCAGATATTTATTGAGAGCCCAAGCACTGAGCTAGGTGTTGGAGATAAAGGAATGACAAAACAAACGAGGAAACAAACCAAAAGCTCAAAACAAAAAAATTCAGCCCTTAGTATCTTGAGTTTACAGTCTGGTAAATGTCAGGGGATTATCATGTTTTTATATCCTGAAAACAGTCAGTAGGAATGAAAGTGCCTAATCAGAAAGAGTGGGGTATGGAATAGATATGGGAATTATAAAATGACAGATGAAAGAAAAATCATGGCAAGTGGGTCAGGGAAGTCTCCCTGGAGGAGGTTAAGATTTCATCTGATTTCTTAAGGATGTTAGCAATGTAGGTAAGGTGGCTGGGGGTAGAGTGGGAATTTCAAAGGAGATAAATGATCCGAGAAAGGGAATAGAAGTAGCGACATGCCTTGGGTATACCTTGCTGGAGGCGGGTAAAGACGTTTACCTGAATTCTCTGCTTTGTTAAGATGTCTGCATACTGATCTTTACGCTCCGCTACAAAGATCATTTAAGTTGCTTTCTAAGGAAGTTATGTTCAATTTGACTGTCTTAATGGCTGCTGCTCTGTTTTATTGATAGTGATTGAATGTTTTAAAATGACTGTTTTAAAGTAATTGAATACCCCATGGTGGTAAATTTTTCCATAAATTAAATAAGTAGTTCTGTCGCTTAGTGGGTGTTTCCTAAATATTAATAGCATTTTTCTAAACAAATTAAGCTAGCAAGAAGAAGGTTGCTTTCTTTCCTTTAACAGAGCAGTTTAGAGAGAAGTATTCTGACTACAAATTAAACCAATGACTGTGTAAATCTGGAGATTTATTAGTATGGTTTATCTCATATGTCATTGTGTTATTTAGATGTAGTGCTGGAAATAGAAATCTCTGATAGGTATTTCAGACAGGACGAGATTTAACACAGGAAATTAGGTGCTTATAAAATTATTCAAATGGTGGTAGCAGCAGCAATCTGGGGTCCATTGCTGTAGCTGTGATCTGGAAGTCAGGAAACTGTTACTTCTCTTGCAGCCAAAGCTGCCACCCCCGTGACACAGCAGGTGACAAAAAGTGGTCCCTAGAGTTGAGACAGTACTTGAAGCCTCTGAAGAATGCCTCCACCTTGTTTGCAGGAGTTTATCTTGCTCCTAGAGCATATATTTCATCCACATTCTTAGATCTAAGGCAGTCTAGGAAATGTAGATTTAAGTCTGCTTGTGATTTAGAGTGAACGTAGAAGGGGCTGGGGTAACATTACTAAGCACCAACTGACAACGCTTAGTCCAGTTATATTTATATTTCTGGTTCCCTCACTTCTCCTCTGTCTTTCTTTATGTCAGCTAAAGAGAAAATTTTACACGAAAGACCATAGAAAAAGAGATACTGAAGTCATTATTATTATTATTAACTTTAAATATGAGAACTCATATTCCTATCTGATTACATTCCTATAAAAGCCAGTATTAAAAGTAATAACGATTCTCAATTTCTCATGGGACTGTTACATAGCATCAGATATTCTGCTTCCTGGACCCACTGGACTTCTCATGCATTGCCTTGGCTGTGCTACTCACACACATTTGTTGCATCTTCCCCAAATAATTTAAAATCAACAATTAATGAGATATAGACATTTTACTGAAGATGGAGTTGTAAGATGGAGTTGTAAGATGGGAAAGAGGATTCATATTACATCCTATTTAATAAGACTGCTTGGTAGATCACTGTGTCTTCCCATCAAAGTTCTTTTTCCCCCAGCCTGCTTTCCCTCCTTCCCTGGGAACCTAGGAATACTCTCTGTTGTGTCAAGAAATGTAGCCAACTCCATGCACTTACCTATCTCTACCACTCAGCAAAACAAAAGCTGGACAGTTAGCAGAACTGTCACTATCAATTGTTCCTCAAGCATGGTCTCTTGCCAGGAAGGTGGGCAAATAATAGAGGTTTCTTTTTATTGGGTTGGCCAAAAAGTTCGTTTGGTTTTTCCATAACTTACAGAAAAACACAAAACAAACTTTTTGGCCAACCTAATACCTTATACCCTAAGTGGCTTTTCAAAGCACTCATCCAACAAAATAGTATATTACGGCAAAATGCCGTCCTAAGAAAATGTGTTTTCTTTCTTTTATTGTAGTTATTATAAGACTTTTTTCCCCCTAGAACAAGGTCCAGTAATCAACATTTTAGAGAAATTATCATAAACTATAATTAATAGTATACTAGAAATAATAATTTTATGGCACAAATCTTTTAAAATCTTTTAAAACAATATAAAACTAATTAAAATATGATTTAACTTATATACTGTGACATTTATATTTAAAACTTTTCTGGTTTAAAGCACTTTTATGTCTCTGATCCTATTTCAACACTACAATAATGTTATAAATACACAAGTATTATTATTTTTTATTGAGAGGTGTACAGCATAATGATTCCATATTTGTATATAATGCAGAGTGATCACCATACAGAGTTAAAGATGTTTTTTCCTGTGATGAGAACTTGTAATATTTATTCTCTTAGCAACTTTCGAATATACAATACAGTACTATTAACTAGAGTTGCCATTGCTGCACAGGTCTTATTTCTTACTAAAATTCTGTGCCTTGGAGTAATGAATTCTGAGGCTATAAAAATTGTGGCCAACTTATTTCCTTGGTTCACTATGGGGTATTATGAGGCACATTGCCTCTGTGTATTTCTTCTTTATATATCGTATCCGATGGTCCCAACCCTATCCAGTTCCATAAAGATAGTGGAAATAATAAAAATACCCAACTTTGACTGCCTATTTTGTGCCTTTGCTTTATAGATACTACTGGAATCCTCAAAACATTACAAGATACATAATATAGTATACGTACATATGTGTGGAGGATTATTCAACTTGTCCCAGAATAGAATTTGTAAATACTGGAAATACCATTCAAACCCAGAGTTTTTGTTCTTTCTTCTCTATCTTATTTCCTATATCCTATAAGCAGACACACAATGGTTCAATTTAATTTAACAAATAGTTATTGGATATTAATAACATCTATCTAATTTGTGGGACCCAATTCAAAATGAAAATGCAGGGCCCTTTGTTAAATTGTGAAGAATTTCAAGATCGATACAGCAGAGCATTAAATCAAACACAGGGTCCTCCTAAGCACAGGGCACAGCTCAGGTGCCCAAGCTGGTCCCGGGTGCTGGTTTATGTGACAGCCACCGTGCCAGGCTCTGTAGATACAAATAGGAGTAACATACCATTTTCCTGCTTGGGGAGCTCTCAGTTGTGAGTGATTTGGGGGGAGTTTCTTCTTTGGAATCACTTATAGGGTCTGCATTATATTCTCTTGACTCCTCAAGGGTGACAGATCTTTTCTTTCTGAGGGATAAGATTTCTCGAAATAGCCAAATTCACACGGCTATGAGCTTAGTCCGTAACTTGAGAGAACAGCCTCGGTAATTAGTAATAAAGCCTTTGGTTCTAAACAAAATGTGATTCTATAAGAAAGAAGCTTGATTTTCTTGAGAGACCCTTGACCTAATAAAAAGGCTCCGAAAATATTGGCCTTGAGGACCTGTGAACCAGGAAGCATTCTCAGAATAGGCAGACTGTATTGAGAGCAGTGCTGATTTGATCTCTGCTAGTCGGCAATAGAAGTTAAAAATATTATCAGTTTTAACACCTTAAAGTCACGCTTTATATGCTTCGGAAATTGTTATCCTGGTATTTTCCTTTTAAAAAAAGTATCCCCCTTAGCCGTATGAGTTGTGATGATAAACCTAGCTTCACTAGACACTGGTAATGTTGCAAAGAGACTAGTTCAGGAATGAAGATGAATGCATAGATCTTGTGAAATGATGAAACGGTAGAGTTGGATGGCATCCTTCGAAGTTATCCGGGCTTTGGAAACTGTCTCTCGCTAACGAGGTCAGGGATCAAATGTGGCATGTTTGGTAACGTGCCTTGCAAAGAGGAGCACTAGAGAAATATAAGGAACGATGTAGCCTCTTCGCATTTTATGAAGGACAAAAACGCATCTCTCCAGAGCTGATCATCTGTCTTCTGACTCTTTGCTTCTCAAGGTCAAGCTTTTATGGGCTGGGTCCTGCTGGACCACTGCTGGGGTGCTTAGTTATAACCCAGCTGCTGTCTTCTCACCACTCCAGGAGAGGAGCCAGGCCTTTTTATCTTCTGGGTGATGAATGGGACCTGCCTAATCCCTTGGCTTCTCCACTTTCTTCCTCTGAGTTAGAGGCTGGATGACTTACATTATAGATTGGGTTAGCTCTGAACAAGGGGTGGGCTGGGAGAATGAAATGAAGAATGGCCTCAGTTGTTCTAAGGTTTATTTTCCCAACCAGGCAAGGGAGAACAGTTTCTCTAAATAGGTAGGGACATCATCAGTAGCTTGGGCAGCTGTCAGTTTTAATCAGCCAGTGATGCAGGGTCTGTCTTTAAACGATTAGAACCTGAGTCTCAGGTCAGATGAGGAATCCCAAAATAATGACCATCATTCCAGTTATGACGTTCTCTCTCTCTCTCTCAATCTCTTTCATGCTTTATACAAGCACTTTGGTTGAAACAGGTTGTGAACCAAAAGACCAAGAGCATTCCTCTGTTTACTCTGTGTGTGTGTGTGTATGACTATGATATTCATAGTCTGGAGGAATGTGCTGTTGCTCAATCAGTTAAAAGGAAAGAAAAATATCTCCCTCACATCTTTTTATTTGTTTCATCGTCAATTTTAGTTTTATTCATTATTGTAAATGTATCAGGAATTCTTTTATTTTTGTTTGTTTTTGTTTTTGTTTTTTTGGCAGTACGCGGGCCTCTCACTGTGGTGGCCTCTCCCGCTGCGGAGCACAGACTCCAGACACGCAGGCTCAGCGGCCATGGCTCACGGGCCCAGCCGCTCCGCGGCATGTGGGACCCTCCCGGACCGGGGCACAAACCCGTGTCCCCTGCATCGGCAGGCGGACTCCCGACCACTGCGCCACCAGGGAAGCCCGTATCAGGAATTCTTGAGGTGAAAATGCAGTGTCAACTAGTTCAACCTTTAACAGTTTGAGGATTTTTCTTTTTTTTTTAAACAGTAAAATCTGGTCTGCAGGAAGTCTTGCCATCAGTTTACAAGTTTCTCCCCGATCTCATATTTGTAAAATTACTCTTCTATAGCTTGAATCAATGCTTCAGACTTTTTTTTTTTAATAAAGCATTTAGTTAAGTACCCCTGGTTTTTAAATTTTTTATCTTTGTCATGAAAGATTCAAATAACACCAACTTGGAAATCTTGGCTTTGAGGATTTGATTTTTAATAGGAAACAACTGGCTGAATGATCCCCTTCTTTTTCCAAATAAACTGACTTCTTAGGCTATCTAGAGTGTTTTATTTCTCTTTGATTTCCCTTACCAGTTTCTATCTTATCTCTCTGGATAATCAAATCCCCATAAATGTAAAAGCCTTCTCTTTTGAAGTTGCGGCCATTGAAACCCTGACAGCCTTCTTATCTCTGCCCTGAACTGCTTCCTCAGCCTATGCCGCCCCATTGAAATGTATCTTTTCTTTCTTTCTGTTATGACCCAACACTGAAGTTACATTGTATAATATTCGGGGATATGATGGTTGTATATATGTATATTAAAATTTTTTTTTAATTATTTATTTTTTGGCTGTGTTTGATCTTCATTGCTGCGTGTAGGCTTTCTCTAGTTGCAGTGAGTGGGCACTACTCTTCATTGTGGTGCGCGGGCCTCTCATTGCAGTGGCTTCTCTTGTTGCGGAGCATGGACTCTAGGCGTGTGGGCTTCAGTAGTTGTGGCACGTGGGCTCAGTAGTTGTGGCACACGGGCTTAGTTGCTCCACGGCATGTGGGATCTTCCTGGACCAGGGCTCGAACCCGTGTCCCCTGCATTGGCAGGTGGATTCTTAACCACTGCGCCACCAGGGAAGTCCAATGGTTGTATAAATTTAATTTAAACCTGCACATTTTGATGGACTGAGTTAACAACCTCACTGATCAGGATTTTATATCAATCAGCCAATCAATCAAAATATTTACTTAGCTGCTGATAAGACTGGAGGCTAAGTCACATATTAGGAGCCATGAGGCATGGTCCTTAGTTGCTTTTGAGAAAGGTTTGCATTCTAGTACATGCACCCCTAGAGGCTTGAATTGCCCCCCCACAGCTCCAGGGAGAGGGGACTGTTGGCTTCTTTGCATCACTGTGCTTTGCTTCTGCTGTAGCATCTTCACACAGTGTGACATTTGTGGTTATTGGTTCCTCTCCCTATACTGTCAACTCCCATTTATCTTTGGATGTTCAGCAACTAGCACAGTGTATAGCACCTTCAATAATTCCATCTGGATGATTGATGGAGAGAATGCATGTCTAAATATTCTGCAAGTTCGCTTTTACCCAATTCTGAGCTAATACTCACCATGTAGAGTCCTGTTAAATTCTAGTCCAGGATAATCCCTGGCAGAAATTAAATTTGTGATTTTGTCTCTTTTTTAGACATGCCAGAGATTTTCCTAGGCTGCCTTTAGGTAGAATCACTCTATCACACCCATCCTTGCCTCTTTCCCAGCCCAAGGCAAACAAGCTTATGTTTGATGCTTTATTCTCTTTTGGAGAAATTGGGTTTTATTCTTCATAAAAGAGGATGGCCTGCACTATTTTGGATTTCAGGGCCAAGGGAGTAGTATACGGATCCTGAGAAGGATGGCAAAGGGAAGGTGATTAGAGCTGTTTTCCTTATGATAGCAGATTCCTGAGGCTATCTGGTTTCTAAGTCTGGTTTGAAACCCAGGGTGTTGAAGAGGGGACAGTACTGCAGTAACAACATCACACCCCTGCCCATTCTTCAGATGAAGTAGGGGCCTCTGTCTCCCAGTGTTCTGGGGAACAGCTCCCCTGGCCTGTGGTTTGATCCTCCCTAGTGTCTATGTTTTGAAGAAGATGCCTGCTGGGCTTCCCTGGTGGCGCGGTGGTTGAGAGTCCACCTGCCGATGCAGGGGACACGGGTTCGTGCCCCGGTCCGGGAAAATCCCACATGCCGCGGAGCGGCTGGGCCCGTGAGCCATGGCCGCTGAGCCTGCGCGTCTGGAGCCTGTGCTCCGCAACGGGAGAGGCCACAACAGTGAGAGGCCCGCGGACAGCCAAAAAAAAAAAAAAAAAAAAAAAAAAAAAAAAAAGAAGATGCCTGCTAATCTGGCAACTTCTTCCATGTCTGAGGTTTGGTGCAGACAGGCGTAAATCTCCCCAGTTACTAAGTTGTGGGTTCTGCTTTATCAGTGGCCTCTTCATTTATTTGAAGGTACTTCTCACCAATTTCATGATCCATATATAACTTTGGGACTGGGGTTTATACTTCCTATTCTGTGGGTGGGGTGAAGAACAATGGTGAATTTTGAGCTAGAGTGTTTAGTGAGTGGAAACGCCTATTAAAATTGATCACGAGGCTTCCCTGGTGGCGCAGTGGTTGGGAGTCTGCCTGCCAATGCAGGGGACACGGGTTCGTGCCCCGGTCTGGGAGGATCCTACATGCCGCGGAGCGGCTGGGCCCGTGAGCCATGGCCGCTGAGCCTGTGCGTCCGGAGCCTGTGCTCCGCGACGGGAGAGGCCACAACAGTGAGAGGCCCGTGTACCGCCAAAAAGAAAAAATTGATCACGTCATTTCAGTAGAATTAAAAGAAAGACTTTTCTTGCAGCAGAATAAACATTTATGAGCACATAAACTGCACCAGCTGCCGCATGCTTCTAACAAAGGGAGTTTTTGCCTTTAGTATCCAATACCTTCAGTGTCCGTTCTGCAAATATTTGCTGCCCTGTATTTACTCTCTAGCACCTCAGTATTTTCTTCATTTCTTATTCTTTTTATGGTCACATCTACTCATAAGAGAAGGTGTGAAGTTTGTTTCTATCTGTTGGTTGATGAAACTTTAAACTGAGGAGTCTTTTCTAGGAGTGCCTGTATTTTAGCAAGCACAGACCTGTAAACCAAACAATTAGAGCTCAACACATGAATTTTTAAGTGCTGGCTAGTGAAGTCTAAGATATTTTGGAGTCATTAGATATTTTGGTCCTGAATCTCCTGAAATGTGGTGAATCATCCACCCCAGCAGAATGATTTGGGATATCACTGGTCAGTGATATTGTTTAAAGCTTTCATTGATGTCAAAGTATATTTTACAGGAGTTGATGTTAAGTATCTCCCATGACATCAACCTCTGTAGTAAAGAATGAGCCTTGAAATGGGTCTTTTGTGAAATGGCAGCCCTAAATCGCGCATCCTCTTTATCACTGAGCCCAGTGGCTGGAACTGAAGCCTGGAGAGGTCCGCAACATTTCAACTTGGTGTTCATGTTTGAATCCAACTTGACTTCATGAAGTCCATGCTGGTTATGGGGAGGGGGTACTAGGTGGCCCTCCTTCTGGCTAATATTTGGATCTCTCAGGTTAGGGACATTAAAATGGCATGAAGGAAGGCAGGAAGTGTTAGGAGGAAAAATCCTTAGTTCGATGCGGTAATCAACCCCCTTTTGTCCACTGGACCCACCAACAAAGGTCTGCTCCTTGTTACTATATGGGATGTCTCTAGGACGTTTCAACTGAGCCTGTTGAACCTTTTCACTCCATTGGTTTAGCCTTTTTCATAGACTCTTGCTGGGGGTTCGGTCTATCCCAATTGGACATGAAGTTTCCAGGTGCCCCTTCATGCATGAAAACTTCAATTCCCCACAGCAAACCAGCCCAAGCACCTGGGCGCTCAGCCCTGAGAGAAACCGGGAGCACTGCTTACCCAAAGGAAGAAGTCAGACCAGAGGCAGGAAGCAGAGTAAGGTAATTGTATTACTTTTCTATTGCTGAGTAGCAGCTTAAACCTATACAACTTTATTATCTCAGGTTCCATGTATCAGGGGTTGAGCATGAGTTAGCTGGGTCCTCTGCTCAGGGTCTCACCAGACTTAAATCAAAGTGTTGGCTGGGGCTGTAATCTGATTTAGGCTCAGGATCAACTTCCAGGGTCACTAGCTGTTAGCAGAATTCAGTCCCTTGTGGCTGCAGGACTCAAGGCTGTTTGCTCCTTCAAGGCCAACAGGCAAATCTCCCTGACTTCAAGGAGGGAAAGGGCTCAATTAATTGGGTTATGCCCACCCAGGATAATCTCCCCCACTTAAAAAAATCTCCCTTTTTATTAACTCAAAAAGTCAAAGCTTAATTACATCTGCCAAATTCCTTTGCTTTGTAATGTAATAATCACAGGAGTGATTCCATCATATTCACAGGTCCTGCCCATACTCAAGGGCAGGGCCTTAGGGAGGGCTTGCATGCCAGGAAATAGTGGCTGTCTTGGGGGCCGTCTTAACATTCTGCTTATGAAAATGATGAAAAGGGCATGATCCTGGGAGTCAGACGGTTCTGGGTTCAACTCCTGCCCTTGGTCTTTCCTATGTGCTCAGTAACACTGGTTTTCTGATACCTGACCTATCAAATGAGGATAGTCATGCCTACCATGCAGTCTTGTTGTAGAGATCTGAGGCAGTGTGTGTAATGATCTAGCACAGCAAGTCCCCCATCAGCAATGTTACTATGATTTAATTGTTGCAGAAAAGTTTTTGAAAGGCTTTGGAATATTGAGCAACGTTGGCAAGTCCATGTAAAGAATGAGGATTTACCAAGTAATAACCGGGTAATTTCACACTTATTTTTATGTTTTCGGTTAGTTCAGTCTAAACCATGAAATTCAAACAAAGAAGATGTGAAAATCTGGCCCAAACACTGCAAACTTTTAAGCATCTGATGATAAGAATAGATAGAAGGAAAATGATTTTCTTATTTTCGTAATAATTTTTCTATTTATAGAAGTAAAATATGCAAATTATATAATTTGGGAGCTACATATAATATAAATACAAAGAAGACAGCCAATATTAACAGTTGGTTTGTTTCCTTCCAGTCTTTTCTCCTTGCAAAGTTTATATTATTAGTATCTTTCTATGCATACAATTACAGATCCTTCTTATTCATAGTACCATTAGATCATAAGCAGGTTTCTTCTCTTTTGACAACTTTTAAATTAAAACCATCATTTAAAATGGCTACACCCTTCAGAAGTTGTATAGATTTAAGCTGCAATTTTATATTAGTTTGTGTGGTTATTTGATTAATGTCTCTCCTCCCCAACTGGAATATAAATTCCATAAGAATAGGAACCAAGTCTCTTGTGCATCATTGTTGTATCCCTAGCACCTAACAGTACCTGGCATGTGACAGATAAACAATAAAAATTTGTTGAAAGACTGAAAGAATGAGTAAGTGACTATACCTTGTGGATGTGCTATAATTTACTTTGCACTCTATTGTTGTTAAACACTTCTTTTATTATTATAAATGAAGTTGCAGTGAGCACTGCACATACATCATTTTCCATGGGTAAAGTGGTTGCTTCTTTCCACAGTTTGGAGTGCAAACTACATGTTCCGTTTTCCAAAATGCAATGTACTAGTACCCACCCAGGAATGCTATACCATTTCTATAAGTGTCAAAAAATAGGCAAGCGTCTATAATATTTTTTTTAGGTCTAATTTGGGATTTACCTTAAACTTTATTTTTTTATGTTTAAAATTTTTAATTAATATTTAAAATATGTTTCTGATCACATAACAAGACACATTGAACAAAGTTATTTTATGAAAATAATATTCTAAGTAAATAAGACAAAATAAGAGAAAAATTATATAAAAAGATCTTAGAAATAGCATCATTTATAAACAGGAAAATCCATAAACAAAATAAATGTTCAGCAATATGGCAATAAATTATGGCAAAGTAGAGTAAATATTATGAACACTTCTAATTTACAGTTTCATTATAAAAAACAGGATACAAATTATATGTATAGAATAGTCTTATTTGTGAAATAATACACATAGAAAGTAATAGTTATCTATGGTTGGGTTGTATGCTTTTAATTTCCTTTTAAAACTCTTTCTGTAAATCTTAAACTTTGTTCAGTGCATCTATAATATTTTTGATGAGAGGATCTGATCTCGTTGTGCTCTCTTGGTTTGCTGATTATAACATGGGGCACATTGGCTATTGATTAATAATTGTATTTGACAGGTAAGGCCCAAAGTGGGTATTTTGTGAAGGTGTTCTGTGTTTCCCTGATGACCCCCAAGTGCTTGGATGGCATCTGGGTATAGTAAAAGAGATGTTCTTGCAGTAGACAGAATTCTAAAAATGGGTCCCAAGATTCCACGACTTAATCTCTAGGACCTGTGAACATAATGAGCTATTACTACCATAATTATGTCATGTTTTATGGCACAGCTGACTTTAAGATAGAGAGATTATCTAGATGGACCTGATTTAATCACACGAACCCCTTTAAAAGCGAACGTTTTCTCTAGTTGGTGGCAGAAGGAAACAAGAAAATGCTATCTGTGTCCTCCCTGGTACCCAGAATCTTGTGTAAAGATTCAGCTGTGAGGATGAGTCTAGAATTGTCTCACAATTGTCTTCCTCTTGTTCCTTTCTTTTTTGAGTATTTTAGAAGGACTTATGGGTGAATGTAATTACTGTCAGAATATTAGAATTGTTCTGGCAAATTTGTCCTCAAAATGTGATTCTGACTGGCTGGCTGATGACCTATGGTGTCCACAGAATGACACTCATCAAGGGGACTTCACCAGTGCTCAGAATCTAACTTCCAGCCCCCAGCAGGCTTGGAAAGCAGCTTTTGTCTCCATACTAGGAGTGGGAGGGAAGACCAATAACTAGCCTGGTGGAAAATGATGGATGAATTGCATAAAGAAAGTGTTCATGGGTACAAGGGAAACTTAATTAAAAATGAAAGTGTTTCATTTCAAAGGTAAAGAAAAAATTCTAAACACATCATGGCATGAAAACAATAATAACAGTCAACTAACCAACAACTAAAACAGGTATTTATTTTAAAAAAAGAAAAGCAAAAGCTGAATGGCCCTCAGAATTTTTTGTAACGTTAGATGCTAGAGGAAAATAAAGCAATGATTACTGAAGTTTTATGGAACAGGTTATGCCCCCAGGTTCTCTCCTTAGCCAGTTGTCATTCATTTGAAAGCAACAAAATATGATACATAGGCATGCAAGAATTTAGGACTATAGTGCTTTGCACATTTAAAAAAAACTAAAAATTTCTTAACAAGAAGAAAAATAAATGAACTAACAAAATAAATGGAAAAGAACAGTGAAAAAAAAAAAAAGAAAGAAGAAAGAACATTTAAAAGACAATTTTATAAGTTAGAAAACAGAGTACAGTTTATATTAAATTCCAAAAACTTATTTTGTAAAAAACAATACTATAGACAAAAGATTATATAATCTAATTAGATTTAAAAATATACACAGAATTAGCAATGACAATATAAGCAAATTAAATCAATTGTACAAAAATAATTTGTAAAATTCTAGGCTATTAATTTTCAAAGTTTCATTAAAATACATAATTTTTGACAAACATCCAAAAATTGGCAAATAAGAAGATAGAAGTTATCAATATATCAATATCTCTAAAATAAATCCAAAGATTGTCTGAAGAACTAGCCCCAGGAAAGGTGTCAGACCTGGATGGTTTCACTAGTGTTTTATGATCCTTCAAGAGATACAGGGTGCTGATATTATTTAAACTTTGCAGAGCACAGGGGGAAAAAAAGACCCTTGCAATAACTTTATTTATTTTTACATGGATAGTGTAAGCCTTGTGGCCAAAACTTGAAAGAGATGGTACAGGATAAAAACAAACAAAAAACCCTGAGTAATTTCTCATTTACCCATGAAACTAATATCTTAAATAAAATATTAGAAATACAAATCCAGCAGTATCTTCACCATGACTAAGTAGAATTTATTCTAGGAAAGTGAGTATGGCACAACATTAGGAAATCTGTTAATAGAATTCATGATATTAGTAGGTTAAAAGGGAAAACACTATTTTCATAGTTTCCAAATATGCATTTTATAAAATTTAACATGATTTAAAAAACAGAATCTTAGTGTTTAGGAATAGATATGTCCTTCCTTGACATGCAGGGGCTGGGTGTTCGATCTCAAGTGAACAGCAGACACACCAAAAACACAGTGGATTAGATGAGGTTGGATGAAATAAAACACTTCCTAATGTCATCCTTACTATTTAGCACAGTTTTGGGAATGCTAATTTATGCACATAGAAGTAAAAATAACAGCAAATGAAAGAAGAATGAAAACTGGAAAGGATGAAGTTATAATTTATAGGAAATATAAAGAGATAAATGGCTGTCTGAAAAACCTAATACAATCAACTAATACTAGCTTTTGGGCATAATAAAAGTTCAAAAGATTTCAATTCTTGTTTTATTATATAACAACAATTATTAACTAGAAAACAAATTAGAAAGCAAAGCTGATTTATAGGAACACCAAAAAGAACAAATTGTCTGGGGCAAAGCTTAATATGTCCTAAAGGCAAAGTGGAGTTTCACAATGTGGGTGTATCCAGCTTTGGGAAAAGAAGGATCAGTTTCAGCTCCATTTCTTCCCCTTTACTAGTGATGTGACCAGTTACCCAACCTTAATTTCATCTTTAAAAATAAGAGAGTAATATCTTGTGGGGTTTTTATGAGGGTCGAATGAGACAGTGTATCTGAAAATGTTCAGTAAAATACTGGCATATAGAATATTATTATTATTATTATTTTTTCTTGCGGTACGCGGGCCTCTTACTGTTGTGGCCTCTTCCATTGCGGAGCACAGGCTCTGGACGCGCAGGCTCAGCAGCCATGGCTCACGGGCCCAGCCGCACCGCGGCACCGCGGCATGTGGTATCTTCCCGGACCTGGGCACGAACCCGTGTCCCCTGCATCGGCAGGAGGACTCTCAACCACTGCGCCACCAGGGAAGCCCATGGCATATAGATTATTATTGAGAAAATTCGAAAACTACTGGCACATGATAATAAACCATCCTGGGAAAAGTTAATCATCTGGACAAATATGTATGCATAAAGAGTATGCATAAGTATGTTCTTTGTAGTTTCGTTTTAATAGAGAAATGACTGTATGTCAAAAATAGAGGATCGATGAAATATACTATTATACATCTAAGTTATTAAATATTTACATTCATTTAAAAATATGACATGGTAGTACATTCACCGATAATGGGAAGATTGTCATACATCTGGTGAAAGGATGAGCAAATATAGAATTTATGATCCTATTTTGGCAAAAATTCTACATGTGATCGTATGTATTTAACTGCAAAATGAAGACTACAAAGATATACACTACAATAAAAGTAATTATTCTCTATGGATTTTCAGATTTCAAGCCATTGATTTTTTTGTTTTTATTATCTGGGTTTTACAGTAATTCTGTAACAAACATTAATTCCTTGTATTAGTAAAAAAAAAAGTAAGAAACAGATTGTGGGCCTCTCTTGCACACTGAAATCACTTGTCAGATCCTACAAGCTGACTCTTTCTCTCCTGACAGAGCTTAGGTGAAAACTTATCTCTTAGTCTTTTTTCTGATCTACATTCTTTGGAAATTTAAAACCCACCCCTGTATGATTGATGCATTTCTGTACATATGTCAATATCTTCAGTCAAGAATTACTCTGACTTGGGAACCATTGTCTCCTTGATGTGATTTGTGCATCTCAGCTCTCATTATTCATTCAATAAATATTGATTGTGCATCTAGATATTCTGCTAGATGCTTGGTATGAGTTGTCAGTTGGGGGTCCTTGAGGGATCCAAGAAATAACCCTGCTTTTTCTTGACTAGGTTTCTGAACCAACTGAGAAATAAGACAAAAGAGAGAGCAGATGGAGAAACAAAAGGCGTTTGCTAACTGATCAGTGGACAGCTCAGCTGAGGGTAGCTGGAGTCTGAAGAACAGACTCCACATCTCACATGGGCAGGAGTGTGGATGGACTTGTTCCCACCAGTTGAGCTCCATCCATAAAAGGCTCTCTCCAGGTGACTTTTTCTGCCTCTCCTGAAGAAGAGTGAGGAAGGGGGTGGAGAGAAACCAGGTGTATGATGCTACCTTGGTTTTTTTCCTGTGGAAGGAAAAGGCCAGGGGTAGGGACACCCTCCCCAGGAAGGCGGTGGTTGTCTAAAAGAAAGTCGGCTTCTAGCTTCAAAGTCATTCCCCCACTCCTAACCACTGTTCTTTTGCGTATCTTCCTGGGGTCCCTGGTGAGCAGTATAGATTTTTTCTCCTGGAAGACTCTGAAAGGAGGCAGAGAGTATATTAATTAAATGAACTCTGAGGCCACACTATGCTTAAGGCTAAACATTCATTCCCAGTTCTATTTCCCTTTCCAAATTATGTCTAGCCATATTTTCCAACATAGCCTATCAGAGATACTACAATAAAATTAAATGACAACATTAAGATACTCCCAATAATAAAATGTCAAGAACATAGAAATGCCCCAAATTGAATATAAACAGCCTCCCATTATCAAATTCCTGGGGAGAAATTAGTCCAAAAATTAAATTGCTTTGCAAGTTCAAGTGCAAAGGAATTAACGTCAGAAATCAAATTTGCTTGCCCTTGTAAATGAAAAGTCTAATGAAATCAAAGTTCTTCCCCATTTCTTATTTTGTTCATTTTTAGCCAAAGGTCGTCTTTTGGGTAGAACTGAGGTTCTTTCAGCAGCTTTCACTGGAATGATTATGATTGCTTCAGGAGTTCTGAAGATGAATTAGTCCAATGCCAAATCTCTGATGAGCCTCACTTTTAAAAGATTCCAAGTTGTTTGGACACTGATAATTATTAGTACTGGTCTCACCTACACCACATTTACAAAGAAGGCCAATCCCCAGCCCTGGCGGTAGTGATTCCAGGCAAAGCTTTGTTTCCAGAACACAGTACTTGATGCTACCCCTGTCCATGGCAGAGACTCAGTGGTTACTGAGACGGGCAACTGTAAGTCCCAGTTTCCCAGGGACAGTCCCAGTGTATGTCTCTCTTACCCCAAAGTTATGATCAAATTGCAGCACTTTCACTCTCAAAATTACTTTGCTTAGAAAATAAATTATATGACCATCCTATTCATGAAGGTAAACTAGATTTTAGTTTTATTGGGAAGTCACTCAATTTATGACAGTTTTCTTGAGTCTACCACCTGTAAAAATAATCTCAACCGGGAAAAAAATCTTTAAACAGGATGTTATTTTGGGTAATATGCTCCTATCATATCCAAGGGGAAGAAATCCACTTACTTATCCTGTGTCCTCTCCCATTTTGTTTAGTTAAGAAATTTGCCCTGGTGGCGTAGCCAATCACTGGGTCTTATTTGAGTTTCCTTTATTTCCTTTGAATTTTTCTTTTCACTTTTTTTTAAAGACTTTTTTTTTTTTAAGCCAGACTCAGATTTATCACAAAATTGAGAAGAAAGTACATTTCTCTAAAGTTTATAAATAATAAATATCTTTTCATGTGCTTTTTTATTATCCATATCTCTTCTTTGGCAAAATATTTGTTCAAATTATTTGATTATTTTTATTGGATTGTTTGTCCCCTTATTATTATTATTTTAAACTTATTTATTTGATTTATTTTTGGCTGTGTTGGGTCTTCGTTGCTGTACACGGGCTTTCCCTAGTTGTGGCGAGCGGGGGCTACTCTTTGTTGCAGTAGGCGGGCTTCTCATTGCAGTGGCTTCTCTTGTTGTGGAGCACAGGCTATAGGTGCACAGGCTCAGTAGTTGTGGCCCACGGGCTTAGTGCTCTGCCGCTTGTGGGATCTTCCTGGACCAGGAGTTGAACCTGTGTTCCCTGCACTGGCAGACGGATTCTTAACCACTGTGCCACGAGGGAAGTCCCTGTCCCCTTATTATTGAATTTTGAGAGTTCTTTATATATTTTGGATGCAAGTTCTTTTCAGGTATGTACTTTGCAAATATTTTATCCTGGTCTAGAGCTTGTTTTTTTTTTTGTTTATTTGTGTTCAGTTTTTCTTTTCCATTTTCCTAAGAGAATTATTTGAAGAGCAGGCATTATCAATTTTGGTAAATGTATTTTTTTTTTTTTTTCGGTATGCGGGCCTCTCACTCTTGTGGCCTCTCCCGTTGCGGGGCACAGGCTCCGGACGCGCAGGCTCAGCGGCCATGGCTCACGGGCCCAGCCGCTCCGCGGCACGTGGGATCTTCCCAGACCGGGGTACGAACCCGTGTCCCCTGCATCGGCAGGTGGACTCTCAACCACTGCGCCACGAGGGAAGCCCGGTAAATGTATTTTTTTGTAAGTGTGTGTACTTCATGCTTGTTGTGGCCTAATAAACCTTTGCCTAACTCAAGGTAACAAATACTTCTATATTTTCTCCTTTTCTTCTCTTTTCTTTTCCTTTCCTTTCTCTTTTCTTTTTTGCTTTTGAATGTTCAGTTATTTCAGCACCATTTGTTGATAAACTATTTTTCCTCCATTGATTTACTTTTCACTTTTGTCAAAATCAATATATGCGTGAGTCTACTTCTGGGCATAATATTTTGTTACATTGATCTATATGTCTATCCTTATGCCAGCACCACACCCTAGTGACTACTGTTGCTTTACAGTAAATGTTGAGATCAAATATGTGAATTTTCTAAATGTGTTCATCTCTTTCAAAATAGTTTAGACTCTTCCAGGTCCTTTGTTTTCCTACATAATTTTAGAACCTACTTGTCGTTGCTCCTTTTTGTTCATTTCCCTGCTCCTTTTAGTTTACTCCCTGCTCAGGGTTCCTTCCAGAAGCTGGAGTTTGAATTCATCTCCTTCAGCAATGCCAGACAAGGCCTGGTCTTGTGATTTATTGCCTGGAGAAGAGCAACGTGAGCACATGCTGTCCCTCAAGGAGAGAAAGAAGAAGAGCTGGTGTGTAAGTCAAATGAGTCCTAAAGCCGAACCCTAGAATTAGGCAGATGAGGCAGGCCTCCTTCTACAGCCAGAGCAGAGAGGAATATGCATCTTGTTCCAAAGAGACAGGAGAGAGAAAGGGCCTCAATTATGCATGCTCTTTTACCATTTCTCCTAAACTCAGTAATCACGAATCACCTGAAGGAATAAGGAATAGATCAGGGGATGAAAAGAAAATAGGAAAGTAGCTACCACTCCCTGGAAGTAATGGAGAAGTTGTATTCTCCCCACCAACGTTGACTTAACCCGTCAGCATGGAGTGGGCGGTCTTAGTTTCCATTTCCATGTGTATGAGCCAACCTAATTCTTGCCTTTATGTATCTCAGGAAGCAAAGATGTGTGTATGGGGTGGGTGGGTAGAGGGGTTTGTCCTTTCAAAAACAAGTGAAGTTGGTCATGGTTTGTAGAAGACAACTGCAGATAATTCAGCTGATATCTTCATAAGGCATTGCCATACAGAAAGATCTCCATAATTTTTTAAGGAGTTTTTTTTTTTAAATAAGGCTCAGCTATAAAATATCAGATTTATTTTGGAAAAAAATATCCCAACTTCTTACAAAAGTCATAGTAGTTTAATAATCTTATCTCAGTTTCATTTCTCAAAACATAGCTCTTCCACAAAAATACCCTCCCCAGTTATTTCTGCTTTCTGGTTTGTTTCTGCTCAGTCCTGTTAATGCTTTACCATGTGGAGCTGCAGCTGAATTCCTCTGTGAAGATGCTGACACCTGGGTCAAGGGTGTCATCCATGAGTGCCCAACAGCTGGTCCTCACTGCACTGGATTCCCCACAGGATGAAGACCCTGTTTGCCTTGGACTACATCTTCTTGGCCCCAGGGAAGCCTTTCTCTTGTAGGTTTCCCAAAGCTTTTATGAAAGTAGTTCTTTCAGATTCAGAAGCTACCTCTCTTTCATTAAAGGTGTCCACAAACTCTCCCCTCTTTCTCTCAGCACTACCCTGATCTCCTCAACAAGATCCCTAGTGGATCTGTACTCTTCTTGTCCTATAGACCTTGGAGAGCTCACAGACCATCAGTTTCTAAAGAGACTTACCCTTCAGCTTGGATGAGATACTCTGTTAATTTCTCTTCATCTCCTACTCTCAAAATAGGGAACAACTAATGAACTTAAAGTATGTTGATTTGCTTACAAGTTATTCTTCTGTAGTAACTCACTCTCACTTAGAATGGTTCCTCAACAAGTCACTTACATTTTAAGCCTCATCATGAATCGAAATGAAAGACTGTTTCTTATTCTTATGTTTTTAAGTGGTCCATGGGTATAGCTGCCTGCCAAAAAGCCCTGAAAAGACTCAGTCCCTTTTGATGTAGGTTTTGGCTTCAACTTCTTCCTGAAACATGAGAGGTTTGGTAGAACTCAGATATGGGATGGGAAAAAGATGATAACATTTTGGGAGGTGTTTATTATAGACTGAGAAGTGACAGCCTGTATTTGGTGCTTATTAAGTGCTAGGCACTGAGCTAAAGTTTATTCATTCATTTTGTTGTTGTCAGTCTTCCCCTGCTAGAGTATAAGCTCCATGAGGGCAGAGATTGTTATCTTTTAAATTTCCTACTCTATCCCTAGTTCCTAGATCATGGAGTCATTGAAAAGGTAGTTGTTGCCTTAGTAAATCTCTCATCTGGTGCAGTGGGTAGTTTGACTATTTGGATGTTACACATGAGTAAACAGAGGCTTAGACAGGTCATGTAACTTGTCCAAGGCCATAAACTTAGTAAGTAGTGCAGCCAAGAATCAAAGTCAGGTCTGACTCCTGAGTCCATGGTTGAAACACTTGTCTACACTGTGTCTCATCTCTCAATCCTGTCAATAATAACTCTGTGAAAGAGATACTACCCTTACTTTATAGATGAGGAAAGTGAAGCCCAGAGAGGTCAACTAATATGACTGAGGTCACACAGCGGGTACCTAGGGAAGGCAGGTCTTGAACTCAGATAATTTTGACTCTAAAGTCCATGCACTTTTCCCTGTACTATGGTGTACTGGTGAGAGGCTTTAAAAATTAGTATAATTATATATTTCAGACTCAAGTTATGAAGATGTTGAGAATAATAAAAACTCACTAGTGGCAGAAAACAGAAGCTAAACACAGTTCAAATCAAAGAAACAGGATCCTCATGATTTATGACTCAGGATCCAGGTTTCCTGGGGGTTCACCTCTTGCCACGTGGTGTCTAAGGTAATAAGGAGGCTGTAAACCCTGCTTGTGTGCTCACCACCCCTCGTGGCAGAAATAGACCTTTCCCTTTTCAGTTAGTGCCACTAAAGACAGATTGGTGTGCTGTCCATTTACCATGATGATAAGTCACTGATCCGGGTCTAGCTAAGAAGGCTGTATGTTAACCAGCCAGAGTTGTGAAGGGTGCCATAAAAATGATGAGGGGACTTATGCAGGCCCTCTCTGTTCCCTGAAGGTACTAAGGATGAATGCTCTGTATTCTGTTTTTGTGCTATTGTAGGCATGGGAAGATAAATACCAAGTGCTACTCAAATTCACCTGTCCAGATTCCAGCAGACACAGGCTCTTTAGGGAATATGGTGCTTAAGAAGTTAATAATGTTTAGAAATCTCTGGGTCTGTCAGAATAATGAATGTAGCTAATAAACATTCTAATTAGTTAACCTAGAGAAAAGTCTTTGCAACTCCAGAGCACACATTTTCATATTATCCTGAATGTAAACATTACCTTATCACAGACTGCTATTTAAATGTTACTCTGTATATTTTCTTGGGTTCAGACACTGTTACTGACTATGCAAAAAGCTGCAGAAAAAGACTTAATAAAAAGTGACAGCAGGCAGCTTTCCCTGCCAGCAGACATTAAGCGTTTAGCTCTTGGCATTTCAATTACCTGAAACTAATGGAATAAATATTTTACAATATTATTGCCTTTTGGGGGGTAAAACACTCAAAGAAGGACTATACATGAAATGGAATTTTGTTCTTTTCTTAATGAAATAATTGAAAATGGATTTAGTATCAGAATCTGATCATTAAAAAAAAATAAAGATACCAGAACTAGCATCAGCGTGAAGAGATCAGGACATAATTTCTTATATGCATGGCCTTCGTCACTGTCATTTTGCCTCCAGCATAACTTTAAAATAATGCCCTCTAACTATATCCATAAAACCCTTTTAGGTGAGCTCAGATGATTTTATGATGGCATAAATTTATTAGGGTAATTTTTTTTAAGCATGAGGCTAGTCAAGAATTTCCAGCTTCAGAGAATATTACATTTTGGGTGTCATGGGTTTGAGGTACGATTAAGTTTACTCTTTGACTTGGCTCTCAGTGATCCTGGTTTTGTCTTTTGTTTTCCTTGTCCGCTGGCTTATTGAAGGCATGAAACACAAAAAAGCAACAGCTGCCTGGAAAATGTGCTTTCTCAATGAAATGATACTTCTTTATTACCTAGCGCAGAGTCTTCCATGCAAAGATAATAATGGATTTTCCCCACTGATGTGAAAGATGGGGCCCAAAGATAAATCACATACTGCTAATTTCAGTGTTTGATGTCTTTGGAGATGGGGAAATGGTCTATTTTCCCTTTATTTACTAAAGTCAATAAAAATAATGTCAAATCTGCAGATGGCTGGCATATTCCATAATGTCATATCATATCCCATGGGGCCCATTAGTTTAATAACTGTTGTTTATAGAATTTTTATCATTGTGTGTGTCTAGGAAAATTTTATGATGGAACTAAAAATTCAAAAATACCTGTCATCTTTTAACAGATCTCTTTCCTTGTTCAATTGACTTGCCCTATACACATGACATTCTCAAGGGACATCTAGACAGTCATGGATTTTATATATTTTTATAGTTGTTATATTAGTGATTACAGTAAATGATTTATTTACATTGTATCTATATGTGGCAAAATAAGGCTCTTGATATTTTATCCATTTTTTAAATTGAGGATTTATATATACTGGCCAGTATGTGTGGAATGAGAATTATCTTTGAAACTAATTATCTAAAAAGATTATTTGAGCACTTAGGAAAAAATACTTGAAGAAAGAACTCACTGAAAAACTGAGCAAAAAATTCTTGCCAGAGGATTGATTAAATTTTGCCAAATATTATATAGTAAAATTATTATGCAATTTTTGTTCTACAGATTGAAAACAAATGATCCAGATGCAGCCCAGGTAGATTAGGGAATCTCCTAAAGTCAGTACCAGAATCCAGAATTTAATAACTGAGAAATATAATCCCTTCAGCATGTCTGTTGAATTTTCTTCCTAAATTTGTCCGCTTCTCTGCAACTCAACGTCTGTGAATCTAACCCCACCTGCCATTTTCTGTCTTCTAAGTCACTGCCAGAAATGATCTCAGTTGTTGCTCTTCTAGAATCATTTCTCAACTCAACAGCCAAAGTGATCAATTAAAAGTGTAAACTGAATCCTTTAATTCCCCTGCTCAGACTCTCCTGTGGCCTCCCACTCCTTAGCATCCTACAAGGTCCCCTAGTCTGGCTCCTGCGATCCTACCACCTCATCCCCTAGCACTCTCCATCTTATTGTCTCCAACCATTCTGGCCACCTTGTTCCCTTTACCTGGAATGTTCCTCCTGCAGACCTTGGAAGATTGTGCTCCCTCACTTCTCTGTGTCCTCAGTTTGAGTCCCATCTTCTGTCAGGGGTCTTCCCTAACATACACTGTCTTAGCACATTTCTTTGTAGGACTTTTCAATATCCAATATTTTATTTACGAATTTATTTATTGTCATACTTCTCCTACTACAGGTCACCTTGCAAAAACAAGTACCTTACCTGTCTTATTCACTATTCTATCCCCAGTTCCTAGAACAGCGCCTGGCACTCTGTTGGTTCTCAATGCGTATTTATTGAATGAATGAATGAATGAAGGACCCTAAAGTTTCTCCTAGAAACTGGGAAAATGTTTTCCTCTACCTGAGTACAGTGCAACCCATTCCTAACTCATATCAATTGAGTATACTCTCCTTTCCTAACATGTTGATCTGAATGCTTAACTGGGAAACATTTTTATCTAACTACAAAATTAAAAAGAATGAAGTGAAAACTTCTGTGATATTTAGGATGGATAACATTTGGTTTTAGTGGCATGATGAAATAAGAATCCTTCTAAGTGTTCTAGATATCCCCTGGTAGCAATTATCCTGTGAACAGGGTACCCCTGATGTGTTGTGATTTCAAAGCTTCACCCTGAGCTTCATGATCACTCACTTGATTCAGGATTTATTATCCCACACTATTTGGCAGATTGATAGGATCAAAATTGTGTCCAGGATTCAGTCCCAGCACCACACAAGGGGTAGCCCCACTTCGGGTGCAGCTTTATCTTAGGTGTAGATATACCGTTGCTAATTTATTACATTTTTCTTGTTCACATTTATAACCTAGGAATTTAGGCAGTGGGATATCCATTTGTTCTTCCTTTCATTTTTCAAGGTCAAGACCATCTTCCTAGGACCTCTTTCCTAGTCTTTGCCTAAGGCTCAAGTTAACCCCATTCCTCCGTTTATTTCCAGAAACGTCCCTCATATGTGTTTCCAAAATTGGGGAAGTTGGGAGCTTTTACACGGATGCTTCTTATTCAGTACTGAGCATGTGAGTTGGATGTCCTAAAAATTGAGTGTCTGCATTCTTAGAAGTTCCAGGAGCTCTGTAATATAAGGCAGAAGCACAGATTCTCTGTGAAGAATGTAAATGACCTTACACAAGAAGTTCTAGGAAAGAACTTCCTAGAACTATATTGATGAGGCATCTGAGAAAAAAGATGATGTTCTCCAAATAAGATTTTATTTTACACCTATGAAAAATTTAAAGGTAGTGTTAAAATTATGGAAGAGTTTTGATGAGAATTGCCTGATGGGTCTCATTGCATAGATGGGCTTACACCAACTGTATCTATTGACATCTGCACATATTCTTTGACTCCTTCCCAAATTCAATGAATAAGAAATTCTCTATTTCTGGATGGCTTTGTTTACGTGAACATCTGGACCTGTGATTTCACTTGGGTGTTCTCTATATCAATTCATGTCAACAGTCTTCTACTTTCCTAGGTTCATATCATACCTCTGAGTCTCATAGATCTTGTTAAAATTTCTTGAATATTTACAAAGGATTCATTGACATTAAAATATATTTAAACTACCAGTAATCAAATTATGTGCTTGTGGAAGAGTAATGAACTGACAGATGTGTGAAACAAAACACAGATTCTATAAAATGTTCCAAGTGTATTTGGGAATTTAGCATTTTAAGTGAAAGGAGAAAAAATGGAGTATTCAAAAATTAATAATTCAATAAATGTTAAAATAAGTGGCCAAACATCAAAAAAGCTGAGGCCTTCAAGTAATTCTAGATGAATCAGTAGCTTAAATGTAAAAATTACGTCATATGCATACTAGAGTAAAATATAGATGTTTTGGTTATTTTGAGGCTGAAGAAGAACTTTTAAAGTATAACATCCCAGCTAGAAACCATAAAAGAGAAAGGTGATAGATTTGATCCCTTATGTCACATGGAAAAAATGTCATGAAACAAAGTTTAAAGAATGAAAAAGTGGGGAAACTATTTCCGATGTAGATCATGATCAGTATTGCTACAGTATTTTTTTAATTCCTATGAAATATTGAGAAAAAAATTTCTGTCCTCATAGAAATAATTTGCAAACGACATAAACACAATAGGATAAATAAAAATGGCCAAAAAACAAGGAAATTATGTTCAACATTTCAGATACTCTAATAAAACAACATCTCCCCCCTCCCCACTTATTAGATTTGCATACAAAAATGATTGGTAACACAGCATGTGATAGAGCATAGGAAGATGGACACTCTCATACACTGTTGGTAGAGTACAAATGAGTACAAGATTTCTTAAGGGCTATTTGGCAGAAGACACCGAAGAGAGAAAACTTTGATCCTTTTTGATCCAGCAACTCCACTTCTAGGAAATTGTTTTAAAGAAATAATAAGACAAAAAAGAAAAAAAGAAAAGAAAAGAATAAACTAAATGTCAGAAGGTAGATGTTTAATAATGATTATTATTGAATGATCATTAATGAGTGAATGCTGCTTGTAACATTGACAAACAAAGTAAGAAGATTCAAGTTCAGTGTCCTTTAATAAGGAAACAGTTAAATAAAGTATGGCTCATATATTTATTTTAGAATAGTATGCAGCCATTATTAAGGGTGTCAGTCTACATTAATTAACATAACATGACAGTCACAACATAAAATTGAATGAAAAAGTTGGCTGTTCAGTGGCCTGTACAATATGCTACCATTTATTTAAAAGTATGCACATAACATATATGCGATGGATATGATCCATTTTATGAGCTTGTGGTTCAAAATAAGATGTTATGTCTCCTGTTAAATTCTCAAATTAAAAATCCCAAGTCTCCATTTTGCCTCTAAACTAAAATGTCCTTTTCTCTTCTTAGGGCTCCCTCTCCCATGATGGTCTTAGCAAGTTACCAAGTTTCTTTTTCACACTCATAGGGTCAATTCAGACTACTTTCAGCTCACAGTAGGAGCCAGATCTCAGCTGTGTTTCCTTGAAGCTGGAGAGCACCTCAGATACCACTAAAAACTGGTTCCTTTAGTCAGGGTCATCTGTTACCAAGCCAAAGACTTGAGGTTGCAGCTTTTTAAATTTTTCCTGAGTGGCTGACATTTTCAGATCCAGCTGGAGCACATTATAATTCCCATCAAGTCTGACACAACCAAGTCTGACCCTCTAGTTCTGGTCACTGCTCTTAGACCAGACTCCTTCAAGAAAGCAAATGTATCTTGCTGATGAGTGAGGAAAGAATGTTCCCACTGTCTCAACTCTGAACACCTCCTCAACCTGGACCTTCTCAGCCACTCAGGATTAAGCCAGGTTTGGTGGATTTCTTTTTTTAATTAATTAATTAATTGATTGATTAATTTATTTTTGGCTGCTTTGGTTCTTCGTTGCTGTGCGGCCTTCCTCTAATTGCAGTGAGCGGGGGCTACTCTTTGTTGTGGTGTGTGGGCTTCTCATTGCTTTGGCTTCTCTTGTGGAGCATGGGCTCTAGGTGCGCAGGCTTCAGTAGTTGCTGCACGTGGGCTCAGTAGTTGTGGCTCACGGGCTCTAGAGCTCAGGCTCAGTAGTTGTGGCTTGTGGGCTCTAGAGTGCAGGCTCAGTAGTTGTGGTGCACGGGCTTAGTTGCTCCGTGGCATGTGGGATCTTCCTGGACCAGGGTTTGAACCTGTGTCCCCTGCATCGGCAGGTAGATTCTTAACCACTGCCAGGAAAGCCCTGGTGGGGTTCAGTGTCCACCAATCACAAGCCCTATTTCCTTAGTGCCTGGAAATTCCCACTGAGGGCTTGTTTTGTTCTATCTGTATAAGGGTTTCTTTATAGTGGTCTTGTTGGTCTTACTGGATCAAACCAATAAGTTTCCACATTTTTCTTAATGAAAAGGGTTGAGCTTTGAAACTTCCCCTCCAGAAAGCTCCATTTATAGCATTTTTTTTTTCCACACATCTCAGCAATATTCAGACTCTGGCTACCATTAGTACGTTTGGCAAAGAAAAAAATTTAATTATTTTCTTGATACCTATTCCCTTCAATGGGAAAGAGGATTGCTGGAGACAGTGAGAGAGAAAAGGAGTTAATTATGGATGCATTTCCCCCCAAATTTCTACTGTATTATTTCTAGATGATAAGATTTCAGGTGATTTGTTTGTAGTATTTTTTTCTACATTTTAGTTTTAAAAATGAGCATGTATAACATTTAAAAAATAAAGATAAAGAAACTATATTTACTTTTGGAAAGTATGCAGTTTCTCAGAGCTCTTTATGCAGTTTTTTTGCTACAAGAGCACAGACAAGTAATTCAGTGTTTCTAGGCCACAGGTAATCCATGTGTAAAATGGAAGGGTATGATTACTTATCTGTAGCTCAAAAAA
>NW_006773409.1:667572-668550 GCF_000442215.2 Lipotes vexillifer | reverse complement strand
TATTTTCCACTTTCCCTAAGAGAAATAATTCACAACAGTATCAATATGGCAGGGATATATTTTGAAGCGCTCACTTTACAGAGGAAGTGGCAGAGTTCTAGAGAAGGTAAGTGGCTTCCTAAAGGTAACACAGGTCATCAGGGAGAGCTCGACCACACTCAAGTCTTTTGACTCTTCTCGATGAGTGATACTGCATTCCACCCCTCTCTGTGCCTGTGTTTGTTTTTTACTTTAAAAATAAGAAGTTTGGGGCTTCCCTGGTGGCGCAGTGGTTGGGGGTCCGCCTGCTGATGCGGGGGATACGGGTTCGTGCCCCGGTCCGGGAGGATCCCACGTGCCGCGGAGCGGCTGGGCCCGTGAGCCATGGCCGCTGGACCTGCGCGTCCGGAGCCTGTGCTCCACGGCGGGGGAGGCCATGGCAGTGAGAGGCCCGCGTACAGCAAAAAAAAAAAAAAAGAAGTTTGTAAGATAGTCTTTAAGGTCTATCTCTGCTTTAAAATTCAATGACCTTTGAAATAATTCATGACTCAGCATACACATGAGACAACTTGGAATATGTTGGCATCACTAACTGTATTGACTTAAATTATCACATTTAACCTGAGCTACTTCAGAATAAGATCTTTTATTTACCAGTTGTGGAGACTTCTTTCCTTTTTTGTCTAGTTAAAAGGATTGGAAAATATGAGGCCAGTCCTCACTGTTCAAGGGATCTCTTATCTCCCTCCACTGTTTGTAAGACTGAGGATAGTTGTAGGTTTTCTCATTGCTGTCACTTAGGATGCACTTGTAAAGCATATTTTACCTAGATTGCTTCAACAAACTCTTGAACCCTCTCAGCAGTCATTAGCTCATTCTGCTCTTTTGCTTACCTTGTCCTTTTCTACCCTCATTACCTGAGACCACATTCATCTGAGATGGCTTGATTTGTCTGGTGTGAAACAACTGAGATTTGTCTGGAACACTCTTTCTCTGTTT
>NW_006773409.1:663676-667512 GCF_000442215.2 Lipotes vexillifer | reverse complement strand
CTCTTTCTCTGTTTCACTCATATGCTCTCCAGGACCTTCTTTTCATGATGATTTGTTGGGGGCATTCTTTTGGTCTGTAAATTTCATCAGAAGTCATTCAAACTCTGTTTTGGCTCCATAGTAGATTTCTCATGCATATCATTGCATCGTAATATTAAAACATATCATCCAAACTTTTCCAAAAAAAAAAGCTCTTAAAAATCATCCCAGTAGCATTAGGATTGGAACCTAGAAGGCAGGCCTCAGGAGGAAACACGTGGCTTGGATGGGATTGGTGTCCCTAACAGATTTCAGATGTAGTGAAATCTGGATCCGAATCCTGTGTTCTACCCTCCTCCATCACTCTCTCCACCCTTTCTCCCTTTTTCCTTTAAGTTATTTATTAACTTAAAAATGTTTAAATTATATAAGAATAGTTAGAATAAATGTGAAATCCCCCTACAAATGTCCTCCACATTTCCACTCCTCTCTTTAGTTGTAGCCACTAACATTTTTGATGCCTCTTATTAAATACTTTTCTATTTATCTCATATATATATATATATACATATATAGATAGATATAGAGATATGGATGTAAACTCATAGTGTTTCCCTTTTGCATTAAAGTGAGTTGTGATATATGTATAATTCTGTGACTTGTTTTTTTTCATTTAATAAGTCCTGGATATATTTTTGGGTGAGTAGGTCTGGACTTACTCATTCTTTTGAATCTATCCATCATATGGGTATACCATAATATATTTAACTATTATCCTAATAATGGATATTATTATTACTAATTATTAAAATGGATATTCAGTCTTTCAATTTTCTTTATAAAAATAATGCTACAATAATGTCCTTTAAGCACACGTGCAAGTACTTCCTTATAGCTGTGCTGGTTCAGGTTTATATACTTCATCATATTGGCTTAGCCATGGTTTCTGTTGGATGCTGCCGGGTGACCTTCCAGTTAGCCTGGTGTTAACTGTATTCTTATAGGCCCCAGAGGGAAGCCTTGATCAATGCCAAACAGAAGATATTACGGAGCTGGTGGATAAATTATTTTCCTTCCCTGCCCTGATGGGCTGTTGCCAGATGCAGTGTTTAAATGAACCCTCTCGGGGGGTATATACTGTGTGACTGAATGACCAGGTGTGCTTTCTGCTAAGGCCGTGCCGTGGCCAGGTTCGTAATTCACCATTTTGTATTTGCTTTCCCTCCTTCTTCATCTCATTTTCTTTTTTCTCTATTCTGGCTTCCTTGGGATTGTATCCCTAATGAAACATTAAAAGTATATTTTGCCTTTTTCTAGGCTTTGTTTTCTAGAAAATTTGGGCTTAGAAAAAGGTATATTCTAAAAAAAAATAATTATTAGGTCAAAGGATATGTGGGCTTGTGCTCATTTCACTATACCACCCTACTTTTTAATCAGACATATAGTTATAAATATACGGTATTTTTGTTTTCATTACTTATTAATTGCCAATATTTACGTTATAAGAAGAGCTATGTTGTTCTATATGTATATATACTATATATTGTAAAGTAATATATTGTTCCTTTCTGAGCATTCAGTGGCGGTAAAGAAACTCTCTTGAGTGTATTCAGTATATTCAGGTATAACGTTACATGAAATCCTTTAAGTGATGAGTTCCAGTGCTTTAACTTTGTAGCTAAATAAAACAAAGCCTGAATTAGTTCTTTATTCTTCTCTGAATTACACTATAAAACAGTTACTGCTCTCCACAGAAGCCATCTTTCTGAAAATATGAAGTAGCTCAAAAGAGCATCATTAAGACACCCTATATTACGATTTTTTTTTTATGTTGGAAAGGTAGTTGGTAGCATAAACTTTCATAACTTCACGATGCAGAGAGAACTTGATTAGCCTTTTGTCCACGTTTTAACACACTGTGCAGAGGGTAGAAGGAATTAAAGGACATTTTCATCTTATTCAGTGTTCCGGGGTGAAGTGGGAGTTGGCAAGGGGAGAAATGGTTAGACTGAGATAAATAAAATTTGTCAAAACCTGGGCAGCCGAAGCTGATCTCTGGCTTGTCAGCTCTCCATGGCGTTCTTAGTACCATTACCAGCAATCATAATCCTAACCCACATTTGTAGCTTCTGGTCTAGCAGGGTCTAGCAGTCCCTCTATGAATATTTTTTCAAATGTGTATATATTGTTCAGAACACTTCGTTTTTTGTGAGAACGTTGCGAAGAGCAGATAACCGTAACTTATGGATCTGGATCTAGAGTGTGATGTACTGGGTCAGGCATACACTCATACACTCATCCCCTCCTGTTTGCCATTCATACGGAGATAGATGCAGAAAGAGAATTTTTATTGCACTGTTAATGCAGGCCCATTTTATGTTTTTTCATCCATTACTCTGTGGATGTTTTTCTGAGTTGGCCTCACTTTCAGAACCCTGAAACGTAGCTGGACAGAGGGCAGAAGGAAGAGCCTGGATTCTTGGGAAAGTCTCCAAGGGAGATGTATTTAGATCAGGAGAGTAGGTATTAGATTCGGTGGATATATGGGAATTATGTTGGCTTTTCATATTTGCTTAATCAGGAATATGGGTGTGGTGCTCTAGTGAACTCCTGAAAAGAGTACACGCAGTCAACAGTGAGTGCGGGGTCTCAACACAGATGTAGGAGGAAGGGGAATTTTTAATGGATCCGAAATATGTCAGCAATGCTTATAGTTGCCAGCAAGCCACATACACCTGTGTTGGCTTAGAAGGAGGTCTGCATGGATTTGTAAAGTGGAAATCTCATTTGAATTCTAACTAGATTAAAGACATTGATGAGCCCAGCCCAGTTTATCCTATAATTGGGGAAATGGGCTCTCTTCAGTAGTTATCTACCAAAGAACACTTCTTTGCACTGCTTTATTGATGAAAAAGCAACATTTGTCTAACTGCTGTCATCCTGGAAACCATGTCTTAAATTCAGAGAGTTGCCACTCCTCAAATTGCAGCTTCCTGCTGGTGACTTAGCAAGCCAGGTCAGAGAGCGAAAAAGAGAAAACTAAAAGTGCAAGCGGCACCCTTTCCATGATTCAGCCTTTTTTCTGACCACTTCATGTTTCAGAAATAAAGACTTTATAGTAAAATCTTGAGAAAATGTCTTCATTTTTCTCAAAATAATTCATACACATGGTTACAGAAAATAGAATGGAAGGTCTTATAATGGTGAAAATAACAATGGTGTCCGTGAATTATTCTGGAATAATTATATATGATGCATAACTTGAGTGTATGTATTTTCAGCATCCAGGTTTAGGAAATGTGATAAATTAAAGATGACTGCTAATTGTTTGACACTTATGTAGTGGTCTATGTCTGTATGTCTTTCCTTTAAATCTGGGTGGACTCTTTTACTACTGTGAACAATTGAATCTCGTAGAAATGATTCTGTGCCACTTGTAGGGCCCAGGTCTTAAGAGACTATCAACTTCTATTATACTTCCTGTCTTTTAGAATACTTACTCTTGAAACCCAGTACCCATGCTGTGAAAAAACTCAATTACCCCAGTGCAGAAGTCCATGTAGAAAAGAACTAAGACCCTCAACTGATGGCCTTCCCTGAGCTTCCAGGCAAGAGCCAGCACTAACTTGCAATCGTGTGAGTGAGCCATCTCTGAAGTGGATACTTCACCTCCACATGAACTGCCCCAGCTAATGCCATGTGAAGGAAAAGCATTGCCCAGCCAAACCTTGGCCAAATTCCTGATCCACAAAATTGTGAGATATAATAAAAGAGTGGCTGATTAAAGCCACTGGATTTGGGTGTAATTTGTTATGCAGCAAAAGATAGCCAGAACAGAAATTTTGGCATAGGGAAAG
>NW_006773409.1:659151-663657 GCF_000442215.2 Lipotes vexillifer | reverse complement strand
GGGAAAGAATAGAGATCTTGATTAAGAGATCTGGTTTCTAATTTGGCTCCAACATTTAATAGCTATGTGACTTTAAATAGCTGGGGACAGCTATTAAGCCCTTCGCAGCCTTAGTTTCCTCATCTGTAAAATTACAATAATAATATGTATTTTAAAGGCCAAGGTGAGCATTAGAGATATCATATGTAAAGCGACTATTACATTTCTTGAAAGATGATAATAACTCCATACAGAAACAATTATTCGTTATTCATCAAACAGTTAACCCACTCCTCTGTACCTTCTTCTTCCTAAGCAGTTTTCCAGATCAGGGTATTGCCAAACGGAATATCATTTTTGAAAATCAATTTGGCAATGTGATTCAGAGCTTTAAAATGTTTATATATCTTTCATCAAGTAATTCCATTTTATGACTCTATTCTAAGGAAATATTCCTAATACTGGCCATAATACATCCATTCATGAAATAAAATGCTTATATAGTACTCTGATCTCCGCACAGTACTTAAAGAATTTAAGTCTTTTGAAGTTCATCACTGTGTTATGTAGACACGTCAACCGACCGCAACATCAGCAGTGGTTGAAACTCTCCTCAAGGTAGCACCACCCCCAAATATTAATTTAGAAAACATCAACAACTATTAGGATAAGTACATGTAGTATGATTCAGTATGGAAGTGGAACTTTTAAGAAGTGCCTTTCATTCAACAAATACTTATTGAATACCAGCAAAATGGTAGACTCTGGGTAAGATCCTAGGAGAACAGAGATGAAACCACAGCCTCTACTCTTTCCTAGAGAGTCTCATGAGGGTTCATCTTGGCCGGAGTCAGCCCTGCTTCTCATACATTCCATAAGTGTCTTTACCTGGATGCCTTCATTGTCACAGTGTTTCTACTCACAACAATCTCCCCATGTTACCAGGCAAAGCATTTTGCATGACTCGATTTGAGCTCTGCCTCCTCCAATCAGTCTTCCCTGGATCTGTGCTACACACTTTCTAGCTCCACTGTATCCCCATGGTGCTAGCTTCTTGCAGCGTTCACTGTCTACTCATCTCTGGCTGTTCTGTATAGCTAGTTTTCTTTTTAAGTGGCTATGTACTATTTTCACAGCTAGGTTAAAAATTCTTTATTAATCTCAAACATAACATTTCTTATGCATACCTACTATATAGAATATGAGATACCTGGGTATCTTGTTAAAATACATATTCTGATTCAGTAGGTTTGGGGTGAAATCCTGGATTCTTCATAGATTCCAAGAGGTACAGAGAAAAAAAAATCATTCCAAGTGAAAATGTGCCAGGTGGGTTACAACATGTTGCTTCTAGTTGCTCACAACATAAAGCTGCCTAGAAGACAATTCTTCATAGATGCCAAGCTCTCAGGTGATGTCCTTGCTGCTTGGACCTCAGATCACACTTTGAGTAGCCATAGCAAGGTTGTTGAGGACAGGTACCACTGTATTCCTCTGTTTCTCCAGCACCTTGGACAGTGCCTTGGACAGGGCAAAGGTGTTCAATAAATGTTTCTGATGGTGAGAAACAAAGAAAGAATACAGACCTTGGGACAATACTGACCTAGGTTACAGTATCAGTTCCACCACTTAATGCTCTGAATGATCATGGGCATTCAGTTATTTATAAAACAACCTTGCAGGGTTTCTATGATGTCAGAATTGAATTATGCATTTTACAGCACTTGGCATAGTAGTAGTATAGAGCAAGAGACTGACAAATAAATGGTATTTCCTCTTAATGATGATGAAGGACAATTTTTCTTTTCTTCAGTGGTATTGTTCTTGGTTTTATATAGAAGGAAATAAAGGGAAAGAAGGTACAGATAAAAATTTTGGCTTGATTTTTAAAGATTATTGCATTTCTATTTTGTCAGTTTTAACATATGTTCCAAGAGGTACAGAGAAAAAAATCATGACAAGTGAAAACGTGCCAGGTTGGTTACCATATGTTGCTTCTAGTTGCTCACAATATAAAGTTGCCTAGAAGACAGTCAAAGCTTATCAGTAGTACCAAAGGAGAAAACAATGTTACTGTCAGCTTCCTACTACCCTGGTTCATACCCAGCCTGTTTGGCAGAGATAGTGTCTAGGTATTCTCCAGATGAAGCCCTGGCAAAGGCCCTCAGTAGGATGACTCAGAGGGTGGATGTGAAGAGGGTTGGCATGAAGCGTTCGATGCTCACCTAATTGCATCGGAAAAGGAATTGCATGTTGAAGAAAGCCCCATGCTGTACTTCCTGAATCAGCTCCCCTCATCCACTGGCAGAAAAAGGAGTTAAAATATCCCCCAGATTCAGACAGTTTACATTTCAATTGAGACAGTAAGTAGTCTTTCTTGTATGAATTGTATTTCAGGGCAGGAAAATAATTAGTGAGAGGAAGTGTTTTTTGTTGTTGTTTGTTTTTTTTAAATCATAGCTTAAAAATGAGAAGAAATGATAGAAATAGAAAACCACATTTACAATCTTAATGCATCTAGATTATGGTCATAGTAGTTGCTAAAACCATTAGATAAGAAACATTATATATGAAACTTAATAATAGATGGATCAGGCTGGCATGACCTGAATCCACTAATTAATCTTTCCATCATTAAAGGAGGGGCAGACAGGACATATTTTTCTTTTGATGCAAGGCAATAGGAAGTGTACGGAAATGTTATAAAGTATTGTTGACAAAAGAAATAACCTGTAACTGATCAGGCCTCTAGATCTAACTCCCAGTTTACAGAAAAATACAGGGGATGGAGGTCATTTAATCAGCCAAATCCAGTTATTCTATAAGACAAATAATTTAGTTCTTTCAAATAATAAATAGCACAAAAAGGAGAATTGTTGTATATTAAGAGAGGCTTACAATACACATAATCTAAATGCAATGTGTGGACGTTGTTTGGATTCTTATTCAGACAAATCAACTTTAAAAGTATTTTTAAATATTCAGGGAATATTGAACTTGCAGTAGATATTAAAATGTTATAAGGAATTATTGTTAATCATACGATAATGCTATTGGAGTCATGTTTTAAAACGTTCTTACCTGTTGAAATGCCTACTGCAGTATTTCTTGATAAAATAAGTCCATCTTTACCAGAAGGAGGAAACAGTGACATTCAAATTTAGAGAAGTAAAATATTTCACTGGTTAAATTAGCAAAAAACTAAAAGTATTTATGTTGTCAAGTGTAGCAAAAGTGAGAGTAAATAAAAACTCTTATGCATTTAGTAGAAGTTTAAAGAGTAGAACATTTTGTGCAGCGTCTTGGAAATATTTACCAACGTTCATGTTGCATGTCCTCTATTTTAGGAATTTGGGGAATTTCCAGAATTCCTCTTCTAGCTCTGTGAATCAGGAGAGCTGGATGGAAGCTCTAGCTCCTGCTATGGATCTGGCTGGGCTTGGTTCCTCATGGCTCAGGTCTGTCCCATGTTTTTAATTTTTGTATTCAATAAACAAATTTTTTATTTTTTAGAAATAGTACTGAGAGTTCCCATATAGCACTGTCCTCACAGTTCCTCCTGTTTTTAATAACATATTAGTAGAGTATATTTGTTATAATTAATGAACCAATACTGACACACTGTTATTAGCTGAAGTCTATAATTTATTCAGCATTTCCTTAGTTTCTACCTAGCGTCTGTTCTCTGTTCCAGGATCCTGCCTGGGGTACTATATTATATTTAGTTGTCATGTCTATTTAGGCTCCTCTTGGCTGTGACAGTTACTTAGACCTTGTTTTCAATGACCTTGACAGTTTTGAGGAGTGCTCATCAGGTATAATGTAGGGTGCCTTTGTATTGAAAATTTTCTGGTGTGTTTCTTATGGTTAGCTTGAGGTTATGGCTTTTGGGGAAGAAGTTCAGAGGAATAAAGTACCACTTTCACTGTTGCTTAAATTGTTTCAGCTTTGGCTATTGTGCCCCGTTAATGTACCCCCATTAGTGTGTGTGTGTGTGTGTGTGTGTGTGTGTGTTGTTTTCTTTGAGCACTTTCTTACTTTCTGGGCTGCAAGATGCTCCAGGAGTCATCTTGTATATTCCCTGCCCTAGTCCTAGGACCAGCCATTTCTCCAATAAGCCCTGGTTCCTTATTGGAAAATGATTTTAGAAACCAAGATTTGGGTGGTAAGTGTGCTCATTTCTACTGTGGTGTTACTTCTTCTAGGCCTTCTCAGCTGACAGAGCAAAAATATATGTGTGCATACTAACCTATATTTCATCCATATATCTGTAAATATTTCTTTATGTAATAAACTATACCTGTATTAAGTTAAACATGAGTTCTTACTGAGGTCTCCAACTCTAATCCATTACCACATGGATCTTTCTAGCTAGTTACACTTGCTGGTCTGTAACCTCCCATTCCAACAGTAAGAAACAGTAAGAAACCAGGGTCTCATCATCTACCATCTACTTACTTAGTTTTCATTTTCCAGTGGACATGTATAGCAGTGTTAGAATTATTAATCCCTATCTCACGGGAAAGA
>NW_006773409.1:627567-659110 GCF_000442215.2 Lipotes vexillifer | reverse complement strand
GGAAAGAGTTTTATCAACTTATAAAACTGTATAGTGCCTATATACAGTTCCTGTTGCCATTATTCTTACAGATTCTACTCATTTCCAAAGTCACTTAGGTCAGTACACTTCCCCTAACCCTCTTCACTGAAGTTGTTTCATGTTTTTTTTTTTTGTGGTACGTGGGCCTCTCACTGTTGTGGTCTCTCCCGTCGCGGAACACAGGCTCCAGATGCGCAGGCTCAGTGGCCATGGCTCACGGGCCCAGCCGCTTCACGGCATGTGGGACCCTCCTGGACCGGGGCATGAACCCGTGTCCCCTGCACCGGCAGGCGGACTCTCAACCACTGCGCCACCAGGGAAGCCCTCATATATATATATTTTTTTTAACATCTTTATTGGGGTATAATTGCTTTACAATGGTGTGTTAGTTTCTGCTTTATAACAGAGTGAATCAGTTATACATATACATATGTTCCCATATCTCTTCCCTCTTTGTCTCCCTCCCTCCCACCCTCCCTATCCCACCCCTCCAGGCAGCCACAAAGAACCGATCCGGTATCCCTGTGCCATGCGGCTGCTTCCCACTGGCTATCTACCTTACGTTTGTTAGTATATATATGTCCATGTCTCTCTCTCGCCCTATCACAGCTCACCCTTCCCCCTCCCCATATCCTCAAGTCTGTTCTCCAGTAGGTCTGTGCCTTTATTCCTGTTTTACCCCTAGGTTCTTCATAACATTTTTTTTCCTTAAATTCCATATATATGTGTTAGCATATGGTATTTGTCTTTCTCTTTCTGACTTACTTCACTCTGTATGACAGACTCTAGATCTATCCACCTCATTACAAATAGCTCAATTTCGTTTCTTTTTATGGCTGAGTAATATTCCATTGTATATATGTGCCACATCTTCTTTATCCATTCATCCGACGATGGGCACTTAGGTTGTTTCCATCTCCGGGCTATTGTAAATAGAGCTGCAATGAACATTTTGGTACATGACTCTTTCTGAATTCTGGTTTCCTCAGGGTATATACCTAGTAGTGGGATTGCTGGGTCATATGGTAGTTCTATTTGTAGTTTTTTAAGGAACCTCCATACTGTTTTCCATAGTGGCTGAACCAATTTTAATACAATTAGATTCCCTTACCATAGTCTGCATTGTTCTTGGCATCTCCTAAACTCCTATATGATTTTTTAAAATCTGCATATATTAAGGTTCATTCTTTGTGCTGTAAAGTTTTATGGATTTTGATAAATGCATAGTGTAATGTACCACCATTACAGTACTATATAAAATAATTTTACCACAGGTAAAACACCCTGTGCTTCACCTATTCATCCCTCGTTTCCTCTCTGTAGCATCAACTGAACTTCTTACTCTCTCTATAGTTTTGCCCTTTCCAGAATGTGATATGATTGGAACGCTATAGTATATTACCTTTTTTGGACTGGCTTCCTTTACTTAGCTATATGCATTTAACTTTCCTCTATGTCTTTGTAGCCTGAAATGTTGTTTCTTTATATCACTGAATAGTATTTCATTGTTTGATATACTACGGTTTATTTATACATTCACCTATTAAAGAACATCTTGGTTGTTTCCAGTTTTTGGTGAAAGAATAAAACCACTATAAAATTTTGTATTCAGGGTTTTGTGTAGACACATATTCAGCTCATCTGAATATACAACTAGGAGCACAACTGCTGGATTATATGGTAAAGCTGGGTTTATAAGAAACTGCCAAACTTCCATCCAAAGTGGCTTTAGCATTTTGTATTTCTACCTGCAATTATTTATATTCCTAATGCTCTGTATCCTTGCCAACATTTGGTATTGTTTGTTTTTTTGAATCATAGCTATTTTAATAGGTGTATAGAGGTATCAATTGTTATTTTAATTTTTAGTTTTCTAATGATGAATGATATTAAAATTTTTTTTTGGTGTTTATTTGCCATCTGTGTATCTTTCTGAGGTATTTGTTCAGATCTTTTGCTCTTTTTAAAGTTGGTTTATTTTCTTACTATTGAGTGTTAAGAGTTCTTTGTATATTCCGAATACAAGCCCTTTATCAGATAAGTGTTTTGAATTTTTTGTCATCCAGTCTGTGACTTATCTTTTCAGTCTCTAAGCACCCATTTTATTTTTACTTCTGGGGCTACAGAATAGGGATGATTAGCTGTTATTCTTCTAATAGCAGTGGCAGAGCCTAGACCTCACAATCTTATTAGAATACCCTAATTATGTCAAGTTTGGTAACATTGCATTGAGCAAAGAAAGTCACATGGTCAAATCCTGCATTAATGAAATAAGGTAGAATATATGGATGGGGGATGGGGAAGAATGAATAATCTTAATAATATAATCAGTCCCATCATCCATGAAACTACAGTGGCTTTCTATTACTTTATTCTGTGTCTTATTTAATGTTAAACATTTCTTCAATCTTTCTGAAAGATCCTAATGTGAGAAAGCAGCCAATTCTGTATTTCTTTCTTTTGCATAATTTTAATTCCCAGACATTGTTCACATTGATCAGTGTTACATAAATAAGAGCTCACCTAACAAATACCTCTTTGAGTGCAATTCAGTGAAAATAGCTGGTTTCTCTCCATTACCTTGTCAAAGTTTACATGTAGTTGTGTTCTATAATAACTTTCACAATTGTCTAACAATTTTATAATGGATTCGTTGCTTATTACCAGTTTTTTTTAAAAAGTCATGGCTTCTCCAGTCATTCTGTATATCAAAATTATTTCATAAAGTCGCTTAGTTCTTCTATATTTGAAAATGATATCTGCTTTTTTCTACTTGAGAAACAACTTAGTTGGATGTATCTTTTTGGGTCATACTGTCTTGCCCTGATAATTGTAGCAGTTGCTTCACCATCATTATTATTGTTGTGGTTATTGTTTATATTAATTTTATGTTGTACTTTAAAATTAAAATGTCGCAGAAAATCAAAGATTTTGACTATCTTCCCAATCTCAGTGCATTATTCGAAGGCAACAGTGGTATCAGCTTTGTGTGTTACCATTCAAGACCACTTTATATGTCTTTAGTTACAGATATATAAATATATATTCCATTTCTTTTTTTTTTGCGGTACGCAGGCCTCTCACTGTTGTGGCCTCTCCCGTTGCGGAGCACAGGCTCTGGACGCTCAGGCTTAGCGGCCGTGGCTCACGGGCCCAGCCGCTCCGTGGCATGTGGGATCTTCCTGGACCGGGGCACGAACCCGTGTCCCCTGCATCGGCAGGCGGACTCTCAACCACTGCGCCACCAGGGGAGCCCTATATTCTGTGTCTTTTAGCACTGAACATCACTATGGAAAGCTCAGAAAAATTTAACTTCTGAGCAGGACTGATTTTTTGCCTAGATTCACCCCGACCCCATCCCTCCCTTAGAAATCCTTATTTAATCTTTGAAGTTTGGTAACGTCTTTAAAAGTATATATCTCACTGTTATTTATTCTATGTCATTTTCCTGGAACAACACACATGTGCACACACACAGTGGAGGAAAATTGTTCCAAGACATGGAAGAAGAAAAAATTTCTGAAAGAAAATATAAATTCAAATTCATTTCTAGTTTGGAAAAAATGTCTTTTACTGTATTTTTTTTTCTTTTTGGTATAATGTATTTATTTATTTTTTATTGGAGTATAATTGCTTTACAATGTTGTGTTAGTTTCTGCTTACAGTGAAGTAAATCAGCTATATGTATACCTATATCCCCTCCCTCTTGGACCTCTTTTACTGTAATTTTTACTGTACCTCTTTTACTGTATCTTTGAATGTTTTTTCTTCCTCTGTTCTGATTTTACTTCAAGAAGACCTATTACATGTAGATTGGATCTCCTTGTGTTCTGCATATATCACTCTCCCCCTAATTATTATAAATTATTTTTCCAATTTTATTTTTCTCACTTCAGATGTCTAAAGCCTGTCCCTGATATCCCTGGATGTTTTTAGCAGAGTCTGATCTACTTTTTCCTGTTTATAACTTATTTTCATTTCCCTGATAGTTTTATTATATTTTCCATTTCTGAGATGTCAGTTTAGTATTAATTTTATATTTTTTATATTTTAATTTCTTTTTATATTATTATAATTCACATATATTTATTTTTTAATTTGTTTATCTTTTATATACAGTCTGATTTCAAAGAAGTTATGCTTTCTGAAATTTATTTGGTATCATAGTTTTTTAAGTGTTCTCCTTCCTTCCTCCTGGTGTAATCCTGAAGAGTAGTCTTTTATCTGCTTGTTGTTTGTTGTACTATATTCCTTCTTTTTATGTTTTTGTCTATACTGGATCCTAATTGATTGTAAATTATATTTGTGCAGGCTTTGGGGACTAGCAGTTTTCTACACTGTATATGACCAGGGGCTAGGGGAGTGAATCAGCAGAGAGGGCAGGTTAAATTCACGTGTAGTTTTTCCAAATACCGTCTCATCAACTCTGTTACTTATTTTGCCACAAGAGTATATCTGCTCTTCACTCTCAGAGTGTCGCTGGCACCCCTCTGAGGAAGTAGGGAATCTCTGTGCCAAGCAGCTTAGTCCTGTATGCCACAAGTCTCTCTCTCCTTATTGTCTTAAGTGTTTAATTTTCTCCAGCTGACTGTTAGAGGCAGCTGCAAAGCAGAAAACCTAGCCAGTCACACCAGAAGGTGACTTTGAGAAGATAGCATGCGGACTGGTTTCCTCATTGTCCCCTACTCCCGACCCGTGGAGGAGCGAGAATTCAGTGTTGTGTCAATAGCCTCTTAAACCCTTGAGCTTGCTGTCCTAAACTTTGGGGTCTTTAAGACCTTGCTACATAATACAGAAAACTTTCTGTCACGTTAGAACATGAAGGTACATGTTATGTCTCTGTGTATTTCATTAATTTGATGAAAATAACATATTATGGGTTGTGAATATTTTATAACTTCAGTGAAGATGGAATTCAGTCCCCACTCCCCCTTCTCTCTCTCTGTCATCATGTTGTTTTTGCTTAATGGTAGACATATCTTTATTTCACTCTTTTTAACCAGATGTCTCCCTGTTTAAGTTTTATTAAACATGCGGTTTTCTAACTTTGAGGAGTTAAAAAAAATTCTACATAAGAAAGTTGGAAAAAATGTTAAACCACAGAAATAAGTAAGTAAGTAAGTAAATAAATAAATAAAGTAACCCATTACCCACTACCTAGAAATAATAGTGCTTATCGGATAACTTTTAATATTTTAGAGACCCCATAAGCTATAAAAAAACCCTGTAGTTGGGAAGAATGTTTAATTTGGTTTAACCAAATATCTCAGTGTTCACCTGATACAATAAAAATACAGTTTTGAAAGTGATTAGTTAATTAATAAATCAAGAAATATTGGTCTAAGTCTATTAGTGATGTGAAAATTGCTAACAACAACAGAAAAACCAAACAGCTAAGAAAGATAAAAGTGGTTGTCTCAGGTATAAGGATAGGAGGAATGGGGAGAGGTCAGGCAGGAGATTTGTTTTTTATCATAAGCTTTTCTGTATTATTTGATTTTTGTGACCATGTAAGTGAATTACTTGGATGAGATAAAAATCATTCATTAAAAATATTCAAAATAAATTAGATGTTAGTGAAAATAGGTATTTTTTTTTACATTTTGCTAAATGCTTCTCTTATCACAGACTTTAGTTTTAAATATTAAATTAAGGTATGTAGTAGAGATTAAATATGGAATAATGCTCAGATCTCTATTTTGGTTATGCATTTTTTTTAAAGATTTTTTTTTTGATGTGGACCATTTGTAAAGTCTTTATTGAATTTGTTACCATATTGCATCTGTTTTATGTTTTGGTGTTTTGGCCACAAGGCATGTAGGATCTTAGCTCCCCGACCAGGCATCAAGCCTGCAGCCCCTGCATTGGAAGGTGAAGTCTTAACCACTGGACCATCAGGGAAATCCTGGTTATGCATTTTAACATCAGAATTTCTTGGCACCTGTTGAGACACTGTCCCTTATTTCCCTAATTCTTTCTGATTCCCTGTGCTCTAGATCACATGCCTTAGATCTTATGTCTTTGGTTTTTTTAGCTTAATTATATACATTTATTATTAAGGTCATATACATTTCATTTCTGTTTCTCATAGAGTCTGTTTGGGGAGCCTGAAAAGCATCCTTTATACCTGGCGTGTGTCCCTGTCTCTGGATTTCTAACAGTAGGTTTTTCTGGGTCTTCCACCACTTCTCCCAACAGCGCATAGTCAAGTCCTTCCCTTGCCATGTTCTTTGTCACCCAGGTGGAGGACTCCTGATTTTTTTTTTTTTTGCCACACTGAACGCCATGCTGGATCTTAGTTCTCTGACCAGGGATCGAACCTGCGCCCCCTGCAGTGGAAGTGTGTAGTCTTAACCACTGGACCGCCAGAGAAGTCCTGAGGACTCCTGACTGTGTAAAGAAAATAAAGCAGAGACAAATGATACACTTTCCAGGTCCAAGTTTTGAGCCTCTTGGGACCAAATTTTCTCTATCTGCACATGCAGGATGTCAGAATGCAAAATGCTCAGATTCTATGAAAAGGTGGAAACAATGTCATTGATGTCATCCACTCTGAATTACCCAAACCGTGATATCAGATTATTTAAGGCCTCCCCTTCCACCTCTCATTGACTAATACGTGTGGGGAGTCACATGGATTTACTTCTACGGAATGCTTGAAATGAGAGTGGAAAGTGGACATGGGTGTTATTGAAGAGGAAAAATGCAGAAGTAAGGTAGTGTGGCTACTATCAATTTCAGAAATCTAAAGATGTGAGAGTACTTGGATATTGCTGGAGTTTGAGAAATAAATGAGAGGTTTATCCCACACGTCCAGTCGCTTTAAACACCTGGAGAGACTCCAAGATTCCTTGGGGGGTGTGGCGGGTGGAATAACAAAGCCACTTGCTTAACTTCCCCTTCATTTCAGGAATATCATAGTTAGAGCAAGGCATGAATAAAGAGGAGCTCTGCAAGGTCACATCCATCATCAAAGCAGGAGAAATGTCATCTCCCAGCCCCTGCAAAAACCTGTAGCAGTAGGCTGAGGCATCACATGATAGGTTTAGATTATTCTTTTACTCCTTTGATCAGTGTACTCAGTTCAAAGGGTTCCAAAAGCAAAATAAAACAAAACAGTAAAGAAAACTCTTGACATTTGTGTTATATTTGCTTTGCATTCTTTACTATCCTATCTGATCTTACAAATCAGCTGAGGTGGGCACAGAAAGGATGATTACCCCTATTTAGTAGATGGGGGTAACTGAGGCACAGATGGATTGCATGGCTTGCCTAAAGCCAGGCAGCAGTTTTTCACAGGGGTAGGATTAGAGCCCGAGTTTCCTGATACTTTGGCATTTTCTCCTGCCTGCTTACATTGCTGCTTCTCCAATTCATTCACACAGGTGGCTCAAAGGAGGAGGTATATATCAAGTACCTGGAGTAGAGCTTAGTGGAGAATAGGTGCTCTGTAAATGGTGGCTACTCCTTTAGTTTGAGCCACTCCTTTCCAGGCACCAGCCCCTGGAATGCAGGCCCTTATAGGATGTGATTTTTCTTAATGATCCCTGCAGCGAGACAGAATTTTTTTAGAATGGACTTACTATGTATTCTGTTTGGGAAAATGAAGGCTATGGAGTCTGCAAAATTTTGCAGCTGAAGCTAGCAAAACTACCCCATTCTTATTTTTCCAGCCTTTTGCTCTTATGTTTCCTGTCTTCCTACTTCACTAATGTTCTCCTCAAATATATTCAAACAAGTTATGACTGTTAGCATTAACATTAGCAAAATGTAAGTCTTGTCTTCCTAAGTAAATGAGAGAACTCCAGCCAGCATTTGCATTACTTGAACCTTGTTGTTTATTATTTTTCAATCACCTTCCAGTCATGCATTCTCTCCATGTATGCCAGAGATTTGTTTTATTTTCATTTTTCTCCTCAGTTATTTTATGTTGGCTTTGAGGCTCCAGAGCTGTAAGACTATTGCATGATCAGTTTTGTTGCTCTGTTACAGTGGAGTTTTCATGAAATTAATTATGCTGTTTCCTTCTCAGTAATGTCCTCTGATGAATATTTTATTTTGCTCAATTGCTGTGTGGTCGGCCTTGCTTGATATTTTGCGGTACCTTTTCAAATAAGAAGATGCTCCTGAGACTTTTCAGAGCCTCTGCTGCAGCCTTAATAGGAAATCCAGAGATCAGCCAAAGGTGCTCTTCCCTCTAAGAGCACAGAAAATGCCTAATAGCGGGGCCCACAGGGTGAGAACAAGATTCACCTGACCTCCCAATGTCCGTATGTTAGAAATCATCATGGCATCAGCAGAGAGAAGGGAAATAAATGCATCCCGTCATGGAGATGTGTTACTAAACCAATCCAGTTCCATGACCTTGACTACTCAGAACTGCAAGGGCTTCCGATTTATTTTGCTATGAGCACAGAGTTGGCTCTAGAATATTCACTATAAAACTTCCTCAAGGGGGCTTCCCTGGTGGTGCAGTGGTTGAGAGTCCGCCTGCCGATTCAGGGGACACGGGTTTGAGCCCTGGTCCGGGAAGATCCCACATGCCACGGAGCAACTAGGCCCGTGAGCCACAACTACTGAGCCTGCGCATCTGGAGCCTGTGCTCCGCAACGAGAGGCCATGATAGTGAGAGGCCCGCGCACCGCGATGAAGAGTGGACCCTGCTCGCCACAACTAGAGGAAGCCTTCATGCAGAAACGAAGACCCAGCACAGACCAAAATAAAACAAAAAACAAACAAAAAACCTCCTCTGGCAACTCCAAGGTCTGTGTAGTTGAGTGTTTTTCTGAGGTGGGCATAGGTTCAACAGCAAGAAAGAGCCGATCAGAAGAGCAACTGGAGCAGGTGCCATGCAGAAGAAAGGAAAAAACAGAAATGGAGCAGCTGCTCATTGCCAGACACTGCTTGGTGTTTTAAAAGTATCTCATTTAGGGCTTCCCTGGTGGCGCAGTGGTTGAGAGTCCGCCTGCCAACGCAGGGGATGCGGGTTCGTGCCCCGGTCCGGGAGGATCCCACATGCCGCGGAGTGGCTGGGCCCGTGAGCCATGGCCGCTGAGCCTGCGCATCCGGAGCCTGTGCTCTGCAATGGGAGAGGCCACAGCAGTGAGAGGCCCGCGTACCGCAAAAAAAAAAAAAGTATCTCATTTAATTGTCAAAATTACCTCACCATCAGGTTATGAACCCCGTTATAAATATGCGACCTCTGGTGCTCAGAGAGGTTAAGTAACTTGTCTAAGGAGCCCAGTGGCTGGCATTTAAATATTTGCTGATTCAATAATGAATGAATGAATGAATGTTATGCCACCAATGCAGGGAATTGATAAAGGGAGCGCCTCTTATCTCTATTTTATAGGAATAAATATTCCCTGTGGCAGAAGGAAGACTTAGAAAATGACATGGGAGCTTATTAAATGAAGTTTTTGGCATGAAATGCTGGCAGGAAGAGAAGGGGGCTGTGTCCCTGTTGTCCCAGTTGTGGGCTCTGTAGTCTCATCTACAAAATTGGGACTACACGGCTCTGCCTACCCCTACTCTTCCCACCCCTACCCTGCTTTACCAATGAGCCTTTGGGAGGCTCTCACTGAGATACGTAAGGTGATGTAATTATACATAATTCTGTATCTGGCCAAGAACTGGGGACAGGAGTCAAGGTCCTAAATGTTTTCTGTCTTTTGGGGCACCTGGAGGTAAGGGAAGTTAAAGAATTGGGAACTTTAGAGTTGGACAATAAATGTGGGTTTCATAGTTAAATGGCACGGGTTGTGCCTGGCCATCCTGTTTAGAAGCCCTCATTTCCTTTTCAGGCCCTGTTTCTACTAAACCTTGTGGTTTTCCGAATTGTGCTGAGAGCAAATCCCACATCCCCTTTGAAATGATTTGATTTCTGTACTCCAAACCGGTTTGGAGAAAAAGCTTCTTTCCCCTTGAATTAAATGCTCTTGGGCAGGGGAAAACAGACTGTGAGATTGTTGTGCCTGGTTGAAAGCAAGCAGATATCTCCAGTATCCACATCAAAGCCTTCAGTGCCCATGGTGACATTAATAATAAATCTTGAGTTTCTTGCAGATTTTCAACTAAGCAATGTTGCTTTTCCTGTGGTTAGGTCAGTTCCAATGTGTGTGGTGCTAGCATTTCAGACATCTTCTGCCAAAATGAATGTGAAATAATTAGCAGCATGAGATGCTTTTGCTTTGCTCACCAGAAGCAGTCTTTTAACCTAACATAGTAGAGTTTTCAAGTGAATCTTGATTATGAAAACCTTTCCTTTCTGAGGATTACTAACCAATCCAGGTAACTGCTAGGGTGGTCTTAAGTTCTTTTCTCTGATATTGATGGACCCATATTAGGTGGAACTGGGTGAAAGCAGTTGGAATAGGCACACAAGTGGGGACTGAAAGTGGGAGTTGGGTGGGCTTCATCTATCTACCACAGCAGAGGGCAGGTGAAAAAAGAACTCCCTCTAATTTCACTCTGTCCCCACTGCCCTTCCTCAGTCCATGCCACCGCCAGCTGTCGTCTGACCATTGCAAAAACCTCCTAACTATTCTTTTTGCTTCCACTCTCAACCTGCTCCAATTTAGGAAGCCAAGGTGAGTTTCTTAAACAAAAGCCAACCTAAACAATTTACTCCGCTGGTTGAAACCTTTAGTTGGTTTTCAATTCATTTAACATAATTCCAAAATCCTACCCCAGCCAACATGTCCAGCAGGTCCCTGGTCTCATGTTCATTGCTCTCCCCTCCTTACTGTGCCCTGGCTGTGCTGGACCTCCATCAAGCCCCTTACCCCTTCACAGCCCTGCCCATGCCTTCTTACTGCTGCCCTCTCTTCCTCCCTCTCTTTGTCTCGCCTCTACTAATCCATCAAGTCTCATGTTAAAGTTGGTTCCTCAGAAGGTCTTCCCTGATTCTAAAACTAGACACTTATAGGGAAGGTGGCCAAGGTGGCTGAGTAGGAAGGCCCCAAACCCTTCCCCTCCCACAGGCATGTCAACATTACAACTGCTTACAGAGCAAACTACCTATGAGAATAACCTGAAGACTAGTAGAAAATAATTTGCACAACTAAGGATATGAAGAAGGAAGCACAACAAGATAAATCGGAGGGGCAGAGATGCAGTACAGTCAGGGCCCACACACCTGGGGGAGGTGACCCACAAATGGGACGCTCATCACAGCCACAGAGGTCAGGGGTCCAAGCCCCACGTCAGGCTCCCCAGCCCCCGGGTCCTGACAAGGAAGACGAGGCCCCAGGACGTCTAGCTTCGAAAACCAGCAGGGCTGAGGGAACAGACACTCCACTCTTAAAGGGTGTGTGAAAATCTCATGTGCTCCAAATCCCAGCAAAGAGGCAGTAGTGTCAAAGGAGCCTAGATCAGGGCTTCCCTGGTGGCGCAGTGGTTGAGAGTCCACCTGCCGATGCAGGGGATCCGCGTTCGTGCCCAGGTCCGGGAAGATCCCACATGCCGCGGAACGGCTGGGCCCGTGAGCCAGGGCTGCTGAGCCTGTGCATCCGGAGCCTGTGCTGCGCAACGGGAGAGGCCACAGTGGTGAGAGGCCCGCGTACCGCAAAACAACAACAACAACAATAAAAAAATAGCCTAGAGGGCTTCCCTGGTGGCGCAGTGGTTGGGAGTGCGCCTGCCGATGCAGGGGACACGGGTTCGTGCCCCGGTCCGGGAAGATCCCACATGCTGAGGAGCGGCTGGGCCCGTGAGCCATGGTTGCCGAGCCTGCGCGTCCAGAGCCTGTGCTCCGCAGTGGGAGAGGCCACAACAGTGAGAGGCCCGCGTACCGAAAAACAACAACAACAGCAACAACAATAAAAAAAAGCCGAGATCAGACCCACTTTTTCAACTTAGTGAGCCTCCTGTAGAGGCAGGTGGCAGCTGGGGTTGGAGACATTAGCAGCAGCCATTTTTGAACCTCGTTCTACCACGATGGCAAGCCGCATTTTGGAATCCACCCTCTAGCCTCTTAGTGCCAGGAGCTTACCTTCTCACCAGTGGATCAGCGCCAGCGCTGTGCCCCCAGCGCCATGCACCCAGCTGTGGGGGGATCTGGGCGTGTCTGCTAGTAGACAGGCGGCAGCCACCACACCTCCCCAGGCCATACAGCCAACCATGTGGTAAGCCTAACCCCTAACCCTGCCTTACAACAGGCCTGCAGCCATCACATGAGGCAGGGCCTGGCAGCCAACCAGGCCAGGGACCAGTGGTGCCTACCAGCACACCCATAGTATGAAGGTTTCTCAGAAAATTAAGAACTACTATGTGGTCCAGCAATTTCACTTATGAGTATTTGCCTGAAAAAAACAAAAGCACTGATTCCAAAAGATATATGCACCTCAATATTCATTGCAGCATTAGTTACAGTAGCCAAGATATGGAAGCAGCCTAAGTGTCCATTGATAGAGTAATGGATTAAGTAGATGCGGTGTATATATAAAGTGGAATATTATTCAGCCACAAACAATGAAATCTTGCCATTTGCAACAACATGGGTGGATCAGGAGGGTATTAGTTAAATGAAATAAGTCAGAGAGAGAAAGACAAATGCTATAGATCCCACATATATGTGGAATCTAAGAAAAAAAACAAAAACAAAAACAAAGAAAACAGACTCATAGATAGAACAAACAGGTGGTTGCCAGAAGGGCAGGGGATGGGGGTGGGTGAAATAGGTGGAAGGGATCAAAAGATACAAACCTTCAGTAATAGAATAAATAAGTCATGGGGATGTAATATACAGCAGAAGGCATATGGTCAATAATGCAGTAATAACTGCAGATGTTTACTAGACTTACCATGGTGATCATTTCATACCACTTACCATGGTGATCATTTCATAATGTATGTAAATGTCAAATCACTATTTAGTACACCTGAAACTCACATAATATTGTGTGTCAACTATATATCAATGAAAAAAAGTTTTTCTTGTATTTTCCTTTCATAGCACTTAAGACTAAGGCTGTTTGTTAGTGTATATTTTATATATGTCATAATTTAAAAAATATATAAAAAATATATATCTTCCTTCCCACTGATTTATAAACTCAGTTAAGTAGGGACCAAGTCTGTTTTGTCCACCAGTATAACCTTAGCACCTAACAGAGTACCTGACACATAAGAGGTACTCTAAATATTTAGAGAATGAATAAAAAGCTGGCTTCTTGTGCCATCTGTCAAGTTGACTTACTCTCGTTTTTAAACCACTGTATAGGATGCCTGGTTTCAGGCCTCACATCAGTGGGCACAGCCTTGCCTGGTCCTTGTAATTGACTGGCTTCACCATGTTGGCCTTGGTAGGCATGCTGCCTGTACCAGCCCTGTTTTTTCTTTTTTTATAATGCAAAACAGATTTATTTGTGAGGTGGAAAGGAAAGCACACTTCTGTCAAGTGGAGAAGATCAAGATTCTTAAGTAGCTGACTTTGGGACCTGCTGGGTGGGAAGACTTGCTGTGCTGCCTTCAGATGTTCTCTCTTTACCTGATGTTTCAGATGCTTCAGCAGCCTTTTCAGACTGTCCTTCACTCTTGGCCGCCTTTTCTAAGTCCTTCTGATAGTTAAGCTGGTATTCCAGATAGCTTATGTTCCTGGTCTGTTCATCCAGGAATTTTTTCATGAAGCGTGAGAGATTGGTTTCTTTATTCGTAGAAGCCGAGGTCTTCAGTTCTTGCGGCAGCGTGTTTAACACTTTCTCCAACTGCAGATCCAAGCCAAATCCTTGGAACATGACCTCATTGCTCAGAATCTGATTCCTGGTTGTTCCCACCCTTCTGGCAGTGTTTTGAGCCCTTGCTCAAAGCCTGTTTAAATGGAACCCTTCAAAATCCTTATATATTTTAAAGCTGTACCATCTTTTTTTCTTTTAAAAAATTTACTTATTTATTTATTTAATTTTGGCTGCGTTTGGTCTTCGCTGCTGCACGTGGGCTTTCTCTAGTTGCGGCGAGCGGGAGCTACTCTTCGTTGTGGTGCTGGTGCTTCTCATTGTGGTGGCCTCTCTTGTTGTGGTGCACGGGTTCTAGGGCACGTGGGCTCAGTAGTTGTGGCTCGTGGGCTCTAGAGCGCAGGCTCAGTAGTTGTGGCACACGGGCTTAGTTGCTCCACGGCATGTGAGATCTTCCCAGACCAGGGCTCTAACCCGTGTCCCCTGCATTGACATGTGGATTCTCAACCACTGTGTCACCAGGGAAGCCCAAGCTGTAGCATCTTGATAGACCCCTCTGAGGAAGACTAGTAACTCTATAGCACCATGAAAGTCAGCCCAGGCCTCACTGAACTTCTTGTCTGGGCTTATATGAAGAGGAAGTTCAAGTAGAAATATTTATAAATTAAGCTGCATTGAAAATATAATGGTTGTTGCAATTTATAGGGAGTCAGGCTTTTGGGATTCCCCAGTCATAAAACTTAAGAATGTAAATGATACACTTTGGGAATAAAAGTATAGATAGAAGTGTGATGCGTATGCCAATTATGCGTGCATCTAACATCCCTCTTACACCTGCTCCTGCGAGGAGTCAAAGAAATCCTTTTTTCATAGAGTTCTCATTCCAAATTTTGTGGAAATTTAAATTGTCTTACCCTTGACTCTCCACACTTCTCACTTGATTCTGACCCTCTACAAGAGCCTGACTCCATTTATTCCCGAAGTATCTTGCAAATACCACAGTATGTTTAATACCGACAACACCAAGTATACCGATTTTGTTGCAAAGATTCATCATTATCTTAACTCATCATGAGGTAAAGGGCAATGACACAGAACATTCAAGTATGCTGCTTCAATACCCTTTTCATTTTTTTAAACAAAACGATCCTCAACCTCTCATTAATAAATGTTATGTGCCTGTTAGAAAAAAGCTTCCTGGCTCTAATTTATCTGATGGCATTTTCTATCACAATAAACAAAATACTAGTGAAAGGTTGAGCCTGCTTCTGTCTTTCCCTTTGCCAATTTACAAAATAAACATTTACTGATTTAGTCATTAGAGTTTAAACGATTGAACTGAAGACAGATGTTCCTTGAACAAAGACTGAAAAGAGGAGACAGATCAGAAATTCTCACAAGGCCAGAACTTAAAACATTGATGATTATAGCTTCTCTTATCTGTCACCAGAGCCTTTAGGGTGAAAACATGGCTCTGGATTTTCTGGAGATGCATATAGTGTACACCAGACTATGGACTTTGGAAAACCTTTTTCCTATGTGTTCTTCCAGTGAATTAAAAAGAAAATAATTTCTGAATTTAGCCTTGTAAACTGAACTTTGCCCAGCAAGTATATTGAACTGATGCATAACTGAATGCCCAAGTCCCTGTTCATTTTGGGGATTTAGCAAGCATTCCTTTGAAATCAGACCAACTCAATCAATGTCAGCACCCCCCCAAAAAATATTACAATGAAACTAAATTCTTCTTTTTAAAAAAATTTGTGTGGAGGGACTTCCCTGGTGGTGCAGTGGTTAGGAATCCACCTGCCAATGCAAGGGACACGGGTTCAATTTCTGGTCTGAGAAGATCCCACATGCTGTGGAGCATCTAAGCCCGTGTGCTGCAACTACTGAGCCTGCGCTCTAGGGCCCGTGTGCTGCAGCTACTGAGCTCATGTGCTGCAACTGCTGAAGCCCGCACGCCCAGAGCCTGTGCTCTGCAACAAGAGAAGCCACTGCAACGAGAAGCCCGTGCACTGCAACAAAGAGTAGCCCCCACTCACCACAGCTAGAGGAAGCCCTCGTGCAGCAACGAAGACCCAAGGCAGCCAAAAAAAAAAAAAAAAAAATTTGCATGGAAAAAGGAAATGTGATTATTTGGAGGAAGAAATCAGTGCAGGGAATGGGAATTTTTAAAACGTAATCAATCTCTGAAAGTATTGAGAATCTAAGTGAAAGTATAGGATGAATGGGTGGCAGGTTTCTTCAGGTCTGAGAGTCCCCCTAAGAACCAGGTTTGATTGGAAAGGTTGACTGCACACAGTGGGACTGAAGGCTTTGTGCCTTACCCTCACTGGCTACAAAAAGAAACAAAGAAATTAAAAAAAATCCAGTATCAGTGCAACGTAAAAATTCTCTTGGTGCCTAAAATTCCACCATGAAGATTCATTGCTTTGGGAAAGCCAAGTTTCTTGGTAGTCATCTTGGTTTAAACTGTCTTCCCTAAAAAAGCCACAAACAGAATATGTGGAGGTTGGTGAGAATAGGGGAAATGAGAAAGGGAGGTAAATGTAGAGCTATATCAGCCCTGTTTAGGATAGGAAGGGTGGGAAGGAGCAAAGAAGGACCATATTAGTGGGTAACACACTCCTGAGGGCTGAGTTGGAGGGTGAGAATGCACCCATCACAAGGAAACCTCCTTCTTGGTTTAATCAAAACCCAGGATGACTCTCCGGGTGGGGCAGAAATTTCCTTTGTGAAATAGCACTTTCCCTTGAAGCCAAGGAGTTCTTAGGGACATTTTCTGGCCATATATCTTAACACCTCCAAAGCACTCTAAGAGGCACAGTGGGAAGAGGGCGGGCCAGTTAGATAATAGACCGCAAAAGCGTCCATGCCTACATGTAGCATTGTCTGAACTAGACACACACACACATACAGAAAGGGCAAGTTGGAAAGAAAAGGTACATCCCAGGAGCTAAGACAAAAGGGGAAGTTATAATGAGTTCTTCTCTTGTTCCTGCTCTTCCTCCTTTTACTTCTGTGAATGTTTACAGAAAATTACAATCCTGCTCTGTATTTTGAGAGAGAATATAAATCTACCGCCTCCCAACATGTCCCAGCCGCCATTTGCCACTGCCAACCACCTATGGATTTCCTATAAGCAGGGTTCATTCATTGTGCAAATTAGGTAATTGAAACAATCTATCTGCTTCAGGCAGCTGGCTTCAGGGATGACGCTTGCCTGTTGCCATGACAAGTAATTTTCAGAGTGAAATTTTAGGTACAATAACTCACTGAACAATAAGCTGTTGCCCTGTTCTGTTTATCAGGAAGACAAGACCTTTGTTAAGGATAAAATTCTTTCTTTATTTATATTTATTGGCTACTGGAGATGATAAAGCAATCTCTTGCCAATTATTATTCTAACCAGCCCCTTTTCTTCTGCTTTATGATCATCTCCCTTGCGCAAAGGAAGATATGATGAAAGAGTACAATTCTGTTGATGGTGGTTCTCTGGGATCCCTCAGTCATAACTTCTAGATGGTGGGCTATTGATTATGGTGCAGACCTTGAAGGGATGAAATCAGAGGAGCTAGGAAATCCATAGATTGTGTTGCTTCACAAGTATGCATGTGGCATCTTCACCCAGGGATTAATTATACTTCTATATATTCTAATCAGAAAGAAAAGTCTTAAAAAATTTTTTTTGAGTATAGTTGATTTACAGTGTTGTGTTAATATCTGCTGTACAGCAAAGTGATTCTGTTATACATATATATATATACATTCTTTTTTAATATTCTTTTGCATTGTGGTTTATCACAGGATACTGAATATGGTTCTCTGTGCTATACAGTAGGACCTTGTTGTCTATGCATTCTGTATATAAAAGCTTATATCTGCTAACCCCAACCTCCCAGTCCATCCCTCCCGAACCCCCTCCCCCTTGGCAAGCACAAGTCTGTTCTCTATGTCCGTGATTCTGTTTCTGTTTTGCAGATAGGTTCATTTGTGTCATATTTTAGATTCCACATTTAAGTGATATCATATGGTATTTGTATTTGTTTCAGAAAGAAAAGTCTTAGAAGGAGAGTAACATAGGCTTGGAACATTTTTCTCTGTGTTTATAGGATTAAAAGCAGTCAGCAAAGTCAGAGAGGTCAGAAGAGGACATGAGCTCTGTGAAAGCTGGGACCCCAGCGGCTTTTGATCTCTGCCTTGTCCCCTTAGCCTGGAAGGGCTCAAGCCCCATCAGGTGCACTTGATAGATATTTTCTGAACAAACAATTGAATGAATGAATTGCTTTCTCCCACTTCACTTCAGACACATTTCATTCTAGTGTCCTCCCCCTTTCCCTTCTCATCAAAACCTGCTCTTACAAACCTATCTCCATTTAAGCACAAGTCCCTATGACCTGCTCCATGAAAAGAGGTCTGTATGTCCACATAAGTTTGGGAAATTATGCATACATTCTATTCTTGGTGATTGGAAATGCTTATGGGAATACTAGAGGCACTTTCTCCTGCAGCTAAGAAATCGGAACAACTTTGCCTAACTGAAATTTTCCTAAACTTTATTCATTTATTTCATTTCATTTGGTAGATGTTAATTGAACATTTGCTATGTGCCAGGAAATGGTCTAGACATAGGAAGTGACCAATCAGATAAAAGTCCCTGCCTGTCCTGTGGAATTTACGTTCTTGTGGGGAAGACAGAGAGTGCACAAATAAATAAAAAATTTAGCTGATCAGATGGTGGTAAGGGAAGTGCAATGAAGAAAAATAAAAAGGCAAGAGCGGTAGGGAGGACTGTGACAGGTAGTTACAATTTTAAGTTGAGTGGTTATTATTGAGGAGAGGTTTGAGCAAAGACCTGAAAGAGGTGAGGGAGTGAGTCACTGGGGGGAAAGGTATTCCAAGCAGAGGAAGCAGCAAGTGCAAAGGTCCTGAGAATGTCTGCATGTCTGGAGTGTGTGAGGAAACCAAGATGGCCAGGGCTGCTGGATGACTCTAGGATGGCAAGGGCAGTAGGAGGAAAGGTCGTGGAGGTGAGATGGGTAGGGATGGGGGTCAGGTTATGGAGATCATATCTAACCGCAAAAGTGCTTCACTGGTAATGCTGAGAAGTGTTGTCTTTGCTCAGAACCCTCCTTGGTCTCCACACACACAAGTAAAAAACAAACACACACACAATTTTAAGAAAAAGCAAAAACGAGACCGGTTTCCTTATGAGTAAAATGGGGAAAATAATATTACCTTCCTTTCAACGATTTTTTTTAATAATAAAAAATAAATTTTATAGAGTTGTGGACATTTAGTTAAGGCTCAATGAATGTTAGCTCTTTGCTTTTTTCTCTTTCTTACTCCATCTCCCCAAAATACATGTTGTCTGCCCACTCTACTATCATGCTGCTATAGCAATGATAACAGTAAGCAATAAGCGTGAAATGCAGAATCAAAGGCATAGGACAACAAGCGTTGAAGGTGGACAGATAAAAACAAAAACTTTGGTGGATATAGTGCCGTAGATTCCACTAATGAAAAAGATGAGAGAAACTGAAAGATCCCACACCAGAGGATCAGGAAAGCAGACAGGGCAACAGGAATCAGGATTCTGGGCTGTAAATGTGGACGTCGGCTGCAAACAGTGAGGAAGGCACCTTGTACCCACCAGGGAGGTTTCTTTTTTTTTCTTGCGGTACGCGGGCCTCTCCCTGCCGTGGCCTCTCCCGTCGCGGAGCACAGGCTCCGGACCGCGCAGGCTCAGCGGCCATGGCTCACGGGCCCAGCCGCTCCGCGGCATGTGGGATCCTCCCGGACCGGGGCACGAACCCACGTCCCCTGCATCGGCAGGCGGACTCTCAACCACTGCGTCACCAGGGAAGCCCAGGGAGGTTTCTTGAAAGAGTGAATGTTAGATGTTTTTTGCGGGGTATATGGGAGGATGAGTGGGCCTTTTGGACAGCCCATGTTGGAGACTAGTAGACCCCATGGGTTGAAAGTGTGGGGATATTTAGGTTCTGACAGAAGATTGGCAAATCACTGCTTGAGAGTTTCGGTGTCCCTACATCATAACCAACACATGATATTATCATACTTTGTTAATCTAATGGATATGGAAATATCTTTCATTGATATTTTACTTTATATTTCCCCAATTATACTGTCATTGAGCTTCTGGTCATGTTTGTTGGAAATTAGGGTTAAATTCATATAATTCATTCATATTTATTGAGATTACTTATATTCATATAATATTTTCATTTATTTCACTGTTGCCCTATTAATGGTTAGGGGTATTGTTGCCAGGTTTTGGTATTACCAGCAATGTTTTAATGAATAATCACCTACCCATGTCATCTTGTACATATTTAGGTTTCTTTGTTGGGTAAATTCCCACAAATAAAATCATTGAATCAAAAGTGTATGTATTTATAATAATTAGTAGGAAATATACTTTATTTTAATCATTTAGTCATTGTATAATACAGGAACATATTATAATCTTTAAAAAGATCAAAAGGGTAAATTGTAAAAAGTAAGTCTTCAATCAGCTTTTCCCCTCTAGCCCTCCAGTTCCTTTTCCTGGGGGCTAATACTGCTACCAGCTTATAAAGAATCCTTCAGGACTTCCCTTTGGCCTCTGTTCTGTACTACCCTTAGAGGCTCTATTTCCCTGTGACTTTATAGAGTCTCAGGCCACTTGAGGCATTTGAGGGCATTTGAGGCGAAATGGTTCCAGGCGAGAGAGGATCAGGCAGTGGCAATGGAGGGGTCGCAGTCACGTCAGTCTGCCCGTAGGGAAAAAGCCTGAGGGGCCCTCTCGGTCGCTGGACCCTGCGCTTTCTTCCTTTGCCAGGCCCTGCCTACCGCGAAGATGAGTTCGGCCTGGGTCACCACTTTGGAGAAGGAGCATCTCTGGATGTATCTGCAGGCACTCGGCTTCGAGCTGGGCTCGGCGACCGTAGCCTGTGGAAAGATGGTGTCGCACACGCACCTCGGAGTGAACATGTTTGACAAGTTGAACCATGAGGCCTTTCAAATAGTTTCTTATTTTTTGTTTCAAACGCTTGACCAGTCTCTCAGTAAAGAAGTGTTCAAACTTTCTTGGCCTCCATTTGACCAAAAAAGTGATACTGAATTCTGAAAACATTGCTGTGAATGGTTAAAAAAGATTTCTGCTGAATGTGGAAGTAGCTTTCCTCCAGTTGTGGGTTCACTATTTCTTTCTCCTGGTCCTAAGTTTATTCACTTGATGTATCACTTTGCAAGATTTGTTGCAATAAAAAATATAAAAAACCATTCTAAAAATTCTGTACATTTTACAGAGACATTTAATGTAAAGCCACAAGATTTGCACAAGTGCGTTGCCAGATGCCATGTAGCACGTAACAGATTTTTACAAATTTTGCAGAGAGAAGATTGTGTTACCTGAAAATGCCAGGAAAATGCACAATTGTCAGTTAAACAAGCACGAGATTTGAGATCAGAATGTATAGGACAGCAAAACCAAATTAAAAAAATGGAACTCTATGATGACCAAAGTAATATACAAGAGAAAATTCAAAAGGTTCGGTCTCTGTGGGCTTCAGTGAATGAAACGTTCACGTTTTTGGAAAAAGAGAAGTTGTTAGTTCAGTCCTTAGTCTTGTTAACCAGTATACTTTAGATGGAACTAATGTTGCTATCAATATTCCAAGGCTCTTACCTGACAAAATTGAGAAACAAATGTGTCAGTTGCACATAGGAAATGTTTATGAGGCTGGAAAATTGAATCTCTTAACAGTTATTCAGTTATTAAATGAAGTCTTGAAAGTAATGAAATGTGAACATTGTCAGGCTGACCAAGCAAGACTGACAATAGACCTTCACTTCCTTGAAAAAGAGACCAAATTTCAGAGAGAAAGATCGTCAGATCTGAAGCATATGAGGTATAAAATAAAAGAAGATCTCACAACTATAAGGCATTCTATTGTTGAAAAACAAGAAGAATGGCATAAAATTTGGAAAGAATTTCTCGGCCTGTCTCCTTTCAGTATAATTAAAGGTTGGACTCCAGCTGTGGATCTTTTACCACCTATGTCTCCCCTTTCATTTGATCCTGCCTCAGAAGAAGCATATGCGAAGAGTATTCTTTTGCAGTACCCTGCTTCACTTCCAGATACACCTAAGCAACATATCCAGGAAAATGATTGCAAGAAGGGCAAGTGATATACTGGAAAGTAAATGTGATCTAGCCAAGGGCCCTGCTTCTTTCCTGTGGCAGCTCATTTCACCATCAGATAGAAACAGTGTTACACTACGTGAAAAGGACAGGAAGGTGACGTCTTCTAGAGAGAAAAATGAAACAGTTTCTAAGAAAACACCAGAATTTGAAGTGGAAGACACTTCCTCATCAAATATTGCAAAGAGTAGTGCATTTGGAGGGTCTCTGCCAGCTAAAAAAGTGATCCGTTCCAAAAATAGCAAGATCATCTGGTAGAAGAGGTTGCAAGGGCAGTTTTATCTGATTCACCACAGCCTTCTAAAGGAAAAGAAGTAATGTTAGAGGAACTAATTGACTCTCTAGTTTCTAACCCGTTCTTAACAAGGAATCAAGTTCCCTGAACTCCAGAAAACTTGATAAGTGATATTAGGAGCTCATGGAGAAAAGCTGTTAAAATAGAAGAAAACAGAAGTACAGAACCAATTCAGATGGATACCGAACATAGAGAAGTGTTGCCAGAATCCTTACCTGTGGTGCATAAATTAAAAAGAGTTTAACAGGGCCAGTTTCTTCTCAGCAACCACTGTGTCTGATTCTAGCCATTCTCATTTGCCTGAAGAGAAAGTTGTTTCAGATTGCCTTAAGTGTGTGCTTCAGAAACCTGTGGTGACCGAGTTACGTAGGTGAACCAACAACACAAAATCTGTCAGATTTGTTAAATAAGGGCATAATTTGTAAGCAAGATTTGGAATGTACAGCTTTACAGAACAAGCTTTTAGAAAGTAGCCAAAGAGAGACATTCTCCCCTGCTGCAGGCAATAGGAGAGATGTGATAGGTAGCAGTGAAGGAGACTATATTAAAATATCACTCGACCACTCGAAAGCTTCTTACAGAGATCTTTCCATGCATAAAGGTATGTTATGGAACTCTTTTCAGGTATCAAGTGGAATTAGTTCCAGTTTTAAAGACAGTGATTTTGGCATATTACATGAAACTCTTCCAGAAGAAGTTGGTCACTTAAGTCTTAATAGCTCCAGTAGTACAGAGGCCAATTTTAAACTGGAACCAAATAGTCCTATGCACAGTGGCATTTTCCCAGAAGGTGTTGTGGAAGGAAGACAAACTACTCCAGAATCAGACTTTAATTTACAGGTTACTTGCAGTGGATATGAAGCTCTGAAGAAATCTCTGTCCAAGCAAAGGGAAGAAATTTGCCTCTCTAATCCTGAAACACTTGAAAGACAATCCTGAATTGAGCCTTACTTCCCAATACATGCAAACTGATGATATGCTTAACTTTTGGGGCACTCATGATTTGCACACTGACTGCACAAAACCATCTTCATGCATGCCCCTTGGTGAAAGAAAACGGTCTCTTTCACCACTAATTAGGTTTTCTCCAGTGGAACAAAGATTGAGAACCACAATACCATGTAGTCTTGGAGAACTTCTACCTAATTTAACAGTCAGTTTTGCTGAAGAAGAAATCTTGAATAAGAGCCTTGATGTAAAAGAATCTCCATCTGACTTGAAAGATGAAGCAGTAGCCCAGTCAATTTAACTATGATGAACTTAAGTCGAAGCAGTGTCACAGGATAAAAACTGATTTGTAATTTAAATACACATTGGGAGTGTAACTGTTTTACAAGGTCTAAAAAAGTCCTAAATAATGCTTTTTAGCCTTCTCTGCTGATTTTAGGTAAGGAGAGTATGTTTGGATTTTCTCTCTTTGTATGGATATGGGGTTGAAATGTGAAGTATTTCGAAGGCAAACAAGTTACGAGAAGCCATTTTGGTTTCTTTTTTTTTTGTTTTCTTTTTGTTAGTTTCTGCTTTATAACGAAGTGAATCAGTTATACATATACATATGTTCCCATATCTCTTCCCTCTTGCGTCTCCCTCCCACCCTCCCTATCCCAACCCCCCAGGGTCACAAAGCACCGAGCTGATCTCCCTGTGCTATGCGGCTGCTTCCCACTAGCTGTCTGTTTTACGTTTGGTAGTGTATATATGTCCATGCCGCTCTCTTGCTTTGTCACAGCTTACCCTTCCCCCTCCCCATATCCTCAAGTCCATTCTCTAGTAGGTCTGTGTCTTTATTCCTGTCTTACCCCTAGGTTCTTCATGACATTTTTTTTCCCTTAAATTCCATATATATGTGTTAGCATACGGTATTTGTCTCTCTCTCTCTGACTTACTTCACTCTGTATGACAGACTCTGGGTCTATCCACCTCATTACAAATAGCTCAATTTCGTTTCTTTTTATGCCTGAGTAATATTCCATTGTATATATGTGCCACATCTTCTTTATCCATTCATCCGATGATGGACACTTAGGTTGTGCATAATCTTGTAAGCATGAAATAAATGGCGAAGTATTAGGTTAACTAATTCATTATGTTCTAATTTCAGTTAATTAACATGAGGATGAGTAGTTTTTGATGTGTTTTATTAAGTGGTTAACTTAATAGCCATTGGATATACTGATCTTTCTTTTTAGGGAAATAAACAACTTTTATTGTTTCTTTTTAGAACATTCTGGTACGAAACAAAAAAAGCGAGGAAAGTAATGCTTTGGGGTGTATAATCAAAATGACAAAGTTTAAGTTTGGGAAAGCTCTAAAGAGGCATAATGATTATTCAGGTAGGTTGATCCTGAAAAATGATATTTGTTGGAATAAAGTGCATGTGATGATAGTGAAGACTGGAGCAGAATGAATTTAGGAAAAAGGAAAAAGCTGGAAGATGACTAGATACTTTTGAGGGACGCTAACTATAAATCCATTCAGTGGGTTGTGTAGCAGTTTTATATTCAGTCTAATTTAGACTTTGAGAATTTAACTCTAGTTTTTTATTTTAACAGAAAAAATGTAAATTAAAAAATTAGTCTGTGTTTAGTTTTTTTTGGAGGGGCACTGTTTTGGGAGAAGGGAGCTAATTTTTTTTAAAAAAATTTTTTATTGGAGTATAGTTGCTTTGCAATGTTGTGTTGGTTTCTGCTGCACGGTGAAGTGAATCAGCCGTGCACATACACACAGCTCCTCCCTCTTGGGCCTCCCTCCTTCCCCCCCGCCATCCCACCCAACTGGGCCATCACAGAGCTCCGAGCTGAGCTCCCTGTGCTGTACGGCAGGTTAAGGGAGATAATTTTGTTTGTTACTTTCCTCCTCAGAAACCATCAGTTCCCCACTGCCTACAGAACAGCTTCAAATTAACTTGAGAAAATTGAATTTGGCCTTAAATAACTTGTTCAGTGTTACACAGCTAAGTCAGTGGTGAAGCTAGGATTTGACCCTATTTTCCTTCCTTAATATACCAACAAGACCTCCTAGAAGTAACTAAAAGGCCAGGATGTAGGATATGGCTGCAGGAGTGGGCCTTCTAGACTCTAAATGAGAGTCAGATGTGAGGCCTCTTGTACAGTGTCCTGCCTCATGTAGTCAGAACCCCTGGCCAAGAAAAAGGCTTGTCTTAGCATCCAAGTGAATACATGCCATTGCCTTCTGCAAACCAGGAGGTTAAGCACACACTGGAAGGGTGATAGCAACTACAGCAGCCCTGTGTCTAGCCCCAACTCTTAACCATCACAACCTTGTCCAGTTTGCCAAGAAACTGGCAAGAAGAGGAGAAAAGTTGAAGGGAGGAGTTCTGGAAGTGGATGGGCTTAACAGTTCATCTTTCTTCACTCATTTTGGCTTACTTTCTCTGTGTTGCTTGTTTGATCCAAGTTTGAAGGCCAGTCTTTTTTTGTAAGAAAAGACAGAAGAAAAGCACATATAACTATCTTATTTGCAACAGAAAAGAAAGAGGAAGAGAAAAGCTTCTCCTAAGGTGCCATATTCTTTTATTAGTTAATAGAACAAATAGGGACTCTGTAAGTCTACTGGGAAGCTATCCTCTAGTCTTAAGAAACCCAGTATCAGTAAATCCAAAATTAACATGTAAAGGAGAAGGTAGAGCTATCATATTAGCATCTACAAAGTGCCAGGGCTATTCCTGGATACTTAATAATACATATTATACCATTTAATTCTCATACCTCTGTAAGATAGTGATATTGTACCTATTTTACAGGTAATGGTAGCAAAGCTAGGGAGCTTAAATGACTTGTCTAAGATGGACTTGAGGAATTACCTGGGATAACTCTTAAAAAAACATATTCTGTAGGTCTAAAATGAGGATTAGAAATCTGCATTTTGCATAGCTTCTCTGGTAATTCTTAGGCTCAGTGAAAAGCTTGAGAGCCACTGCTAGGGGATACAGATGCACATTTAGCCCTGGGGTATCTTAAAGAAGCTAGGGTACACTATTACATACATACTGCTTTAGAGATCTTAGCCCTCTGATAAGGAAGCTGAAGTTCACCAATAAGTGTGGGCCCTGAATTACTGAGAATCAAAAGATCAAAATATCTCTGAGTATTAATGGATTTACAAAAACCACATTGTTGTTAAGTGAGTCATGTGATAGGCTGAGAGTTTTTGGCATTCTTCCCTGTCCTTTGTATGCCAGTAGTATAAACAAAAGTATATTAAATCTGTCACTTTCTCCTAAACCATTCTGATTATGACTTACTGCCTTCAGCCTCTTCCTTGTGTAATATTGCCTGCATACCTGCCTTTTGACCTTAAGGGACTGCTTTGATCATATCACTTCTTGGTTTAAAATTCCATTAATGGTTCATTGGTAATTCCAGAATAGAGTTCAGATTTAAAGACATGTAAGGTCTCCTCCATAGATTCCTCTTTTCCCCCTTCCGCTATGCTCTTCCATTTTTTTCTTTCGGAAATGCTTTGGTGAGCATGCGTCTTTAAAAATCTTAATTCACATTTCTGAAGCTGGAATATCCTACCTTCATCTCCCAGCTTTTCACAGTTATAGTTGTCCTTTAGGGTTCAGAACAAATGTCACTTTCACCTTGAAGTCTTAATCTCTTATCCATGGGCCTGTCCCTTCTCTGAAATCTCCTATGGCTTATGTTAACTTTTATTCACTTAGTGTTTTTCATTTATTGCTTTTATTGTATTTTTTCATGGTTGTATGTAATTCCTCCAGTTGTATTGATTAAATACATACAGACATACATCCTTACGTAGATGTGCGTGTGGGGTGTGTCCACGCATACATATACTCCAAGGGCCATAGATCATCCTTAGCAGATATTGAAGTATTGGAATTGTTTTCTTTGCCTTCTGTGTGATGGAATTAAAGTAATGGTAAAGAGAGAGGGCTACTTTATTGCTAAGAGTACTTTTTCTCATTACATTCACAGCAGAATGTACCTTGTTTTATTCACTATTCATAAGACGAAGGTGTGTAAACTGACTTCTCTATCAGTTTGAAACTTTAGATAATGCCTCTATGTCCTAACTGTTTTAAATGTTTAAAGAGGACAAGCATATAATATTGCTTAACATGAAAAATGTTATCAAGTGGGATAAAGACTGTTTGTTGTTAAAGAAAATCAATTTGGGGGAATTTAGTTGAAAACAAAAATATAAGTGTTTTGAAACCATTCTTTACCATGTGTTTCTTAACCATGATCTATGGAGTCAATTTTATTTAATTCTTGAGACCTGTATAAAAGGAAGCACTGTTTTTTTCCTACTCTGAGTATACTAAAATTAAAGCAGATATGTTTAAGGACATTTCCCTCAGTGTAAAGAAAGTATTTGCTAAAGTAAAATTCTCTTTCACATTAAGTTGCAGATACATAGTTGATACACCTTTCGCCTTATGCACTGTGAATGTTAAATCCACATCCTGAATTTAAAATATTTGTGAGTCCTCCATGGGACTATTTGTAAATGTTTTGCATACTAGTCTTGAATAAACATTCAGTATCAAAAAAAAAAAAAAGAATCCTTCAGAAATATTCCATGTATATATAAGCTACTGTGTACATAGGAGAATTCTTTTTATTAAGCAGATTTGTGCTTTATTCTGCATTGTAGTTTACAGGATGGAGATAGCTCTTGCCAGGACATTGATTAAAACAGAGAAAACAGGCTTTGATGTAAGCATTCTGATAGGAACATATTTCTTTATTGTCTTGTCATTTAGTCTTAGCCATACACTGTCACCGTGATGGATGCCACCAATAAAAGTGATTGTTCTCTTAATTTTAGTATGCTTAACACTTCACTCTGGAGGAAAAGCTGGCTGTAAATATGGGGACCTGTGCTGTTCCTGGCCACAAATTTTGGAACTTGCTTCAATCTGGACTCATTACTCTCTACGTTTGGTGCATAGCAGTTATACTGGGAACCCTCTTCACATCCTGGTGGTTCTCTGCTTCTCTCTTGTATTGTTATCTCTTGTTTCTTATGTCCCATAAAGTATTCTGTCCTAGTTTACTTCTTCATTTTGGGGAAAAAAAAATCTCATAGCTTTCTATGAAAGAAATTTGTGGGAGGTTAATAGCTTGAGAACTGATTGATTTGAAAATATTTTCAGTGTATTATTCTTGATTGGTAGTCTGCCTGGGTATTGAATTCTATGTTGGAAATGGTTTTTCTTCAGAACTGTGAAGGCATTGGTACAGGTTTCAGTGTTGCTTTTCAGAAATCTGAAGACTCTTTTTCTTCTAACTGGGGTAGTTAAATATCTTCTACTATCTCCAAATGGTAATGAGAAAATAGCTCTTTTGAGTTGCTGCCTAGGTGTTCTACATGTATGTATGACTATCCTGCTCACGCCTGAGTCTGGACATTTAGGAAGGACCTGAGTTTAGGATTCCTATCACAAGCTCTGCCATTGCTTTTCCCAGGGCATCTTTTAAAATAACCACTTACAGTTGAGCCAATGAAAAATTAGTGACCTCTGTCCCAACCACCTTATAAATAATAGGGGCTTGGTACCCTGCCATCTCCTGCTTGCTTGTGACGGGGATGGAGGATTGCCCTTCCCCCAGCTCATTGCATTCCCCCTCTCCTCTTTGTGGGATCTGTAAGTAATAAATCTTTGACTTTATGTCCTTTGTGTGAATGTTCTGGGTCTTTAATCAAAACAACCCCTGAGTTTCCACTTTTCTGAGATGGGAGCTGGGATGCTGAGGGGGAGCTACCTGCTGGCCCATGGGTGGGTGGGTGTGTTGTGCCTCCCCATTCAGCAGGTCGTAATCTGAATATTCTTAATTTAATACACCATCAACTGGTACTCCAACACACCAGTGAGGTGAATTTTTACAATATTATGCCTTCTGTATTATTAGGCATTTTGCTGGATTCTTGTAGGACTTTTCAACCTGGAAACTGTCCTTCAGTTTTTTAGAAGTTTTCTTAAACTAGTTTATTCATGATTCTTCCTGTCCTTTTCCTCTCTTTTCTCTTCCAAGAACTCTTTTAATTTCAATTTGTTTTTCTGGGTTGGACCTTCAGTTTTCTTATCTTTACTTTCTCATTTTCATCTCTTTTGTTTATGCTCTACTTCCTGGAGATTTCTTCAAGCGTATATTTTATCTTTTTTTCTGAAACTCTTGATTCCTAGCATGCTTTTAATTTATGAGTTGTTTTAATTTGTTCTCTGAATTTTCTTTCTTAGAGTATCCTGTTCTTGCTTCATGGATGGAATATTTTCTATTAGTCCACTGATATTAAAAAAAATCATTTTAATCTTATCTCAACAACTTTCTTCTCCCTGTGTTAGTTCCTTTATATTTTTTGCTTGATTGTGTCCTTGACCTTGGACTTCCCAGCCTCCAGAGCTGTGAGAAATCAATTTCTGCTGTTAAACCATCTAGTCTATAATATTTTGTTAAAGCTGACCAAGCTGACTAGTACGGAGAGTGTAAACTGGAACTTCCTCGATGTGTCAGTCTTTTGGGAGAAGCAGAAATTGGGTAAAGTCTAGAGCATAAGATACTGTTGAGAAAAGAAAGCTAAAATGTGGTTGAAGTAGGGGGTTATGGACAGTCTGTGGGAAGCATGAAGACCCTTGGTATCTTTCAGGTCATGGAAAAGAGTGGTAAGACTCATTGAAGGTAAAGCTCACTTGCCTAAGCGTTTGATTTGTTATCATTCCTAAGCCCAAGGAATGCTCAAAACATTTAGAAAAGTGAGGGAGATGGGATGTGTTCTGCTGTGAATGAACATGTACCAGAGAAGATTTCATTGCCATTTTTAAGAGAGAGCGGATAAATTTAAAATGGGACCATTTGATGTAAGACACTTATGCTGGGTAGTGAATGGTTCAGCACGTAATCTCACAGCTCCTTGTGGCATATTTTTAAGTACTGTACTTGCAGATGACCTTTTACAGAGGTAAATTGCCTATAAGGGGCTATAGTGCTACATTTTAATAATGCTTCAGGGACATTAGGAGGAAAGTAACGGTTATTATTTGGTGATAGCGTCCCATTATTGACTTTCAGGCTGCTGCTGAGCAGCAAATCCAGCTTCAGCAAGAGATGTCTCTTCTGAGGCTTTAAGAATTGATCCAAGTTGGCAGAGCTATATACGCAGTAAGTTAAGGGGGGAAAGTAGGAAAAACAAGGAAGGAGAGGAAAAATGCTTGGAGTAAGAAAATCTAAGTGGTTCACGTTGGAAAGAAATATCGATAAATGGTTCACTCTTATGGAGAAGAGGCAATCTTTGAACTAGAGTATAAGGGAATGGAGTATAAGGGAATGGAGTATCAGGGAATCCTAGTTTTTACCTGAGTTGGTCCATTTCCAGTCTTCTCTATGATGCATCCTGAAGGTAAGTTTTTCTGGGGATTTCCTATTTAGTTTTTCTTATATAACTGCTAAATTAAAATAACAACCTCATAATACTAAGGAAAGACCCTTCAAATGGCTTGTTTTTCTACATACAGAAAGAAGTGAAAACACTTTGATCTGGTAATCAAGACTATTTATACTTATAAGGTGGACTTTCCAACCTGATACTTTCCTTCCCCCACTCATTACTCTCAGGGTATCCTGCTTAGAGCAGATTGATGTCCTTTCTGCCTGCTAATGTATTATGCTTATTCATAATTTCCTGCTTTTGTTGTGATATTCTTCCCTTCCTTTTGAATTACTACAGTCCAGAGATCAGCAAATTTTTTCTGTAAAGGGTCAGATAGTAAATATTTTCAGTTTTGTGAGCCATATGTTCTCTGTTGCAACTACTTAATTCAATTCAATTCTGCTGTTGTTGAATGAAAGCAACCCTAGATAACATGCAAACAAATGGGTGTGGAGGGAAGGACCAAGAAGGTGATACAGGAGGCTCCTGAACTTGCCTCCTTTCATGGACGCATTGAATGTACAGCTACCCATGAAGCAATTCCTTCTGAAGGAAATCCAGAAATGAGATGAACGTCTCCTGTACATGTGGAGAGTAAGAAAATATCCACATCAAGACAGGTAAGAAAGGCTGAGAACAATCCCACCCCAGCACAACACCATACAATCAAGAGGGAACTGCTAAATCCCAGCTTCTCCCTGAAGAGTGAAGTGTTTGGGCCACACATATAGTGCTGATAACCTTTAAGGCTGACATCTGAGGGATGGACCCCTTGCTCTGAAAGCCAATGGAGCCAGCATCCACAAGACCCACAAGACTATAGCATATAAAGAAGTAGTTCTTAATGGGGACCTCAACAGCCCTTGTGGCTGTCCCCCAGGGCTCAGTGCAAAGAGAGAAGGCAAAAGTGCCTGTTTTCCACTCTTT
>NW_006773409.1:604680-627307 GCF_000442215.2 Lipotes vexillifer | reverse complement strand
TTCCCTGAAAGGAGCCTGAATACGTAGTTTCCAAGAAAAACAAGTCTGAATCGAACAACCTAATTTTACACCTCAAGAAACTAGAAAGGAGCAAACCCCAAATTTAGCGGGAGAAAAAAATAACTAAAGATCAGATCAGAAAAAGATGAAGTAGAAACTAAAAAGACAATAAAACTAAGAGCTGTTTTTTTTTTAAAGGTAAGCAAAAGTGACAAACCTTTAGCTAGACTAAGAAAAAAAGAGAAAGGACTCAAATAAATAAAATCAGAAATGAATGAGGAGACATTAGAACTGCTAACACTGAAATATTAAGAATTATAAGAAACTACCGGGAACAGTTATAAACCAACAAATTAGATAGCCTAGAATAAATGGATAAAGTCCTAGAAACATACAATCTACCAAGACCAAATCATGAAGAAATAGAAAACCTGAACAAACCAGTTACTTTTAGGGAGATTGAATCAATAATCAAAAACTACCCAACAAAGAAAATTTCAGAACAAGATGGATTTAATGCTGAATTCTACCAAATGTTTAAAGAATTAATACTAATTTTTCTCAAAGTCTTCCAAAAAACAGAAGAGGAGGGAATACTTCCAAATTCATTTTATGAGACCAGCATTACCCTGATACCAAAATCAGGCAAGGACACCACAAGAAAAGAATACTACAGGCCAGTATCCCGGATGCAAAAGTCCTCAACAAAATATTAGCAGACATAGATGCTAAATAAACATAGATGCGAAACTCCTCAACACAGTATTAGCAAAACAAATTTAAAAGTACATTAAAGGACTGTTACAGTACACTATGATCAAATGGGATTTATTCCAGGGATATGACGTAACGATTGTTCAGCATCCACAGATCAATATGAGATATACCACATTAACAAAATGAAGGGTAAAAATCACGTGATCATCTCAATAGATGCAGAAAAAGCATTTGACAAAAGTCAACATCTTTTAAGTGATAAAACCTCTAAACAAACTAAGTATAAAAGGAATGTGTCTCAACATAATAAAGGCCATATCTGACAAACGTATAGCTAATATCATACTCAATAGTGAAAAGGAGAAATCTTTTCCTCTGGGATCAGAAACAAGACAAAGATGTTCATTCTCACCACTTTCATTCAACATAGTACTGGAAGTCCTAGCCAGAGCAATTAGGCAAGGAAAAGAAATAAAAAGCATCTAAATCAGAAAGGAAGAAGTAAAATTATCTCTGTTTAGAAATGACATGATATTATATATATTTAGAAGCCCTAAAGACTCCAATAAAAAATGTATTAGAAGCAATAAACAATTTCAGTAAAACTGCAGGTTATAGAATCATTATATAAAAATCAGTTGCATTTCTATATACTACCAGTGAACTATTGGAAAGAGAAAGACAAATTCTGCATGGTATCACCTATATGTGGAATCTAAAAAAACCCCCCAAATCAAAAAAAAAGTCAAACACAGAGAAGCAGAGAGAAGATGGTGGTTTCCAGGCGCTGAGAGGTGGGAGAAATAGGAAGAGACTGGTAAATGGGTATAAGCTTTCAGTTATAGGATGAATAAAGTCTGAGAATCTAATACATAGCATGGTGACTATAGTCAATAATATTGTGTTGTATAACTGAAATTTGATAAGAGAGTCGAATTTAAGTGTTTTTTTTTAAAAGAGTATGAATATGTTCGGTGATGGACATGTTAATTAACTCATGGTGGACATCTTTTCACAATGCATATGTATATCAAATCATGATGTTGCACACTTTAAATATTTAAATATTTTACAGTTTTGTCAATTATATCTCAGTTGAGCTAAAAGAAAACCCCAAAATCTCAAATGTGTGTGGCCAGATTTGGCCTTCTGCTTGTAGTTTACCTACTGCTTCTCCAGCATCCTGAATCCTACTGTGAAAGAAGCCAGTCAAAAAAGACAGTATATTGTATGACTTCATTTATATGAAAGGTCCAGAACTGGCAGATCTGTAGAGATATAAATTAGATTAGTGGCTGTGACGAACCCAAGCCCCATGTTCTTTAATAAGACCATCCTCAATGCATTTCCCTTTCAATCTCCAAAGGTGCCAAGATTTTCACTTCATTGTCTTTATGGTTTCTGGTCAGTGTTAGCTTGGCTAGAGTATGCTTCTCCCACCCTTTTCGGGTTTTTTTCTCTCACAGTTTCCCAGTCTCATGTCAGAAGCTGAACCAGAACTGGAAATGACATGGGTTTTGTGTTTGTTTGGTTTGGTTATTTATTTGTTTGTTTCTTATGTCAAGCTGAATCAAATCAAAGGAAATTTAAGAGCTACAATCACTGTCCCACGTCCATTGTTTTTAGTTCTCAACATTCTTTTTTCACTTACATCACACACTGATAGACAAAGAAATAGTGTCATAGGGGTTCCCCAGGGTGACCCAGAGATCAAGTCAGGGATGGAGGTGGAGAAAAGTTCAGATAGAAAAATTCTCTCTCCCTTCATCCTCTTTCAACTAAACAAAAAACAGCAACAAAGTAAACATGAAATACACAAGAAAATCCTTACCAAATCTAATTTTAAAATAATACTTTTTTCCTCTGCTTTCCTCTGTCACCCGAGAGCTACAATGCTTGAGTTAATGGCTTATTATTGACCAAGAGTGATGATCATGGTTGCATTTAGCCAAACCTAGATTCTTTGTGATTCTGGGATTCTGATGAAATATTTAGGCGTGTATCTCTCTGCCTTGGTTCTCATATTCTTATGTAATATCCTGAGTATTTGGACTCAGGAAGTGGCAAATGTTATGTTTGCTGGGTGAGACATTTGAAGTGAGTGGTTATAGCTCGGGAAATCTTACCTATATGTTCTTCCATTTAGAAAGTTCTCAAAGTATTCTATGAGAACTTACAGGAAAATAAAAAAAGAAATCAAGGCATACACACCCATGAAATTTAAAAACATAAAGTATAAACATATGAAAGTCAAAATGATTCATTCATCACTTAGCTGTTAGATAAAACATGAATGTGAAATTAGCAAATTAAATTAGATTGATATCTCCTTTGGTTAGTAACGTAGTATTAATAGCTCAGTCAGGTCCATTATTTATTTATTTATTTTTGGCTGCGTTGGGTCTTTGTTGCTGTGCACTGGCTTTCTCTAGTTGCAGCGAGTGGGGTCTACTCTTCGTTGTGGTGCGTGGACTTCTCATTGCAGTGGCTTCTCTTGTTGCAGAGCACAGGCTCCTGGTGTGCAGGCTTCAGGAGTTGTGGCATGTGGGCTTCAGTAGTTGTGGCTCACGGGCTTAGTTGCTCCACGGCATGTGGGATCTTCCTGGACCAGGGCTCGAACCCGTGTCCCCTGCATTGGCAGGCAGATTCTTAACCACTGTGCCACCAGGGAAGCCCCCATTAATTATTTTTACACCCCATATGACTAGATCTTGTTTATAAGGCAGCCTCTGAGGGAAGGAAGTGTGGAGCAATCCGTTACCAACAGGCAGAGATTCTGTGACTTTTTAAAGTACCAAATGGAGTCTGTGAGCCACATTAACACCTGATCAGGAGAGTTTCAGGTCATAATTAAAATCACTGAAACAGGGTATGCTCTACAAGACGGACAGCCTGTTACAATGATAGAACAAGACATCAGAACCCCTCATCTGATTTCTTCCTGGGTGTTTTCTATCAAAACTTCCACCTGCTTCCTCACTTTTACCATTATTCAGAAAAATGACTATAGTGTGACGTGAGGTAAAGCCTTCTGAATTTTCATTAAAATAAAAAAATCAGTATGAAAGGAAAACATCACTATATTGTCAGTAATACCTCTCTCACTTTTCCTTACTTAAAAAGGATCTGAATAACTTGGTAGACATGGACTTATTATGTCATATCGGGATTTCAGTATTAAATTATATCACATTGCAGCCATATGGAATTGCCATTTTTGACAGTCAAAAAGAATAAAATTCCAGTAATTTCACTGAACCCAACTCAGTAATGAGAACAGTTATTCATTGATTTTTTTTCTGTGTCAGATACTCTGCTGTGTAAAATCTATATTTTCTTATTAATCCTCATAATAATCATATGAGTAGTGCTAGTAGATCTTCATCAGTTCCTCCCCACTCCCACTTCTACCAAAGCCACATCGAATAGACCTTGAGAAGCTAATGAGTTTTCAAGACCAATCCCCTATCTCACTTCCAACCCTGTACTTCCTACCAGGTTGCCCCTCCTAAACTCTTTTTTATAGAAACTTTTGCAATCATACTCTTGATATAGGCGTTGTCATCATTATACACTTTTTTAAAACTATTTTTTAAAACTGAGGTATAGTTAATTTACAGTGTTGTGTTAATTTCAGGTGTACAGCAAAGTGATTCAGTTATACACACACATACACACACACACACACACACACACACACACACAATCTTCTTTTTCAGATTCTTTTCCATTATAGGCTATTACAAAATACTGAACATAGCTCCCTGTGCTATACAATAGGTCTTTGCTGTTTATCTGTTTTATATTTAGTAGTGTGTATATGTTAATTCCAAAATCCTAATTTATCCCTTCCCCCCTTTCCCCTTTGGTAATGATAAGTTTCTTTTCTTTGTCTGTGAGTCTACTTCTGTTCCGTAAATAAGTTCATTTACATCAGTTTTTAGATTCCACATATAAGTGTTAAGATATTTGTCTTTCTCAGTCTCACTTCACTTAATATAATAATCTCTAGGTCCATCCATGTTGCTGCAAATGGCATTATTTCACTCTTTTTTATGGCTGAGTAGTATTCCATTGTATATATGTACCACATCTTCTTTATCCATTCATCTGTTGATGGACACTTAGGTTGCTTCCATGTTGGCATTATTATCACCATACACTCTTGACACACAGAGAAATGGAAGCTCAGGGATTTGAGGAAGGAAGAGGGTTAGAACATAACTAAGGCAGGATTTAAATCTGTGTCTTCTTGATTCAAAATGTTGAGCTCCTTCACTGATCTCGTTTTATCTATGTTTTATGACTCAGTTGCCCAATGTAAAGCACTACGAAGGTGATTTAACCCTTTCAGACCAAATTGAATTTACCTTTTAAAAATTTACCTTTTATGCAATTTTTACACAATCTCCCAATTCATCCTACCCCCCTCCTTATATACACTACTATGTATAAAACAGATAACTAATGAGAACCTACTGTGTAGCACAGGGAACTCTATTCAGTGGTTTGTGGTGACCTAAATGGGAAGGAAATCCAAAAAAGAGGGGATATATGTATACATATGGCTGATTCGCTTTGCTGTACAGCAGAAACTAACACAACGTTGTAAAGCAACTATACTCCAATAAAAAATTTTTAAAAAGTTTACCTTTTTGGGGCTTCCCTGGTGGCTCAGTGGTTAAGAATCCTCCTGCCAATGCAGGGGACACGGGTTCGAGCCCTGGTCCGGAAGATCCCATATGCCGTGGAGTAACGAAGCCCGTGTGCCGCAACTGCTGAGCCTGCAAGCCACAACTACAGAAGCCCGCATGCCTAGAGCCTATGCTCCGCAACAAGAGAAGCCCACACACAGCAACGAAGACCCAATGCAGCCAAAAATAAATAAAGTAAATTTAAAAAAAATTTACCTTTGTCTTAGAGCCAGTCAAGGTAGATAGAAATGTCCTTGTCCTTGTCCTTTGTCCTTGTCTCCATGTGATGTCAAAAACAGAGGGCCTCAGAAACTACCGAAACAAATGGTTCTAAATGTTAGTGTATTTCTTTGTCACTGGGGTAACTTTCTACAAGTGAAGTATTCTGGGTTCCTTCCCTAGAGATTCCCAATCCAAGTCTGGGATAAGTCCAAAAAAGTCCACTTTTCAATAAGTTTCACCAGGTGATGCTGGTGAGAAACTTCAGGAAAAAACTTGGACAAATGTCCAACTGCCTTATTTTATTTATAGATGAAGAAAGGGGAGTCACTCCAGAGCTGTGAAGCTGCTAAACTTGCTTCTTTGCTAGTAGTAGCATCAGTGCCAGAACTAGAACTTGGGTCGTTGGACTCTTAATCAAGTAGTATGATTTTAAAACTTTAGTCACAGACCCCAAATATGAATATATACACTAAGCATTACTGTAGATTAAATAAATGACATGTCTCACATATGCAGTATTTATCAATATGCACATGAATGCTTTTTAGCCCAGTAAATTAATTTAAAGCTCTGCTGAATTCAGTGTACTGTTTTTATTATATATGTTTTTGCCATCATCACTCTGCAGAGTTTCTTTTAGGTGTTAAATAAGGGTCCTCACAACCTGAGCATCCTGGGGGCCATGGTCTAGGGCTCTTTTATTAGCTCTGCTCTGGCTGAGCTTAGCAGCTCTGGCTGCTGCTGCATCCTTTATAGTGGTCAAAAGTAGATGCTATAATTAGGCTTCCAATTGCCAGCCTGCTTAGATCAGCTGGGGACACTAAAAATCAGCCAAGGCCTGAAAGCAATCAAAGTGAAATTGGATGAAACTTCTAAGGATATCTTCAAACAGAACATTTCCCAGAAGTCACCATTTGCAGACTAGCCAGGTTTGGAAACCCCAACTTTAGCTATTTAAAATGAACAAGTACATCATGTCCTCTACAGAAATGGACCTGAAACAAGCCTGATCCTTGGACCTCTTAGGAGATGCTGTGCATTTGAAGGAGGTCTTGGATTTGCCCAGTCAAATGCACACCGGGGTGGGTTTGTAGCTATTCCTTGCATGTGGCGAATAGGCAGACTGAACAAGAATCTCCAGATGAAGAAAATGGGAAGGTGAATATGGGGACTGAACAGGAGAGTATAAAGAATCCCCTCCCCCCTCACTCCACCAACACCATGTGAGTGGTAGTTGTGAGCTCCTTGTACTTGGTGAAATGTTCACACCACGTGTGGTTCAGAACCTGCACCTTACAGGAGATTTGCAACCCTGGGGCTCTTGTCCTCTCATCTGGGAGCATGCTGTGGTGTTCTCTGTCAACTATCTCCATCAGTTTACTTATGCTAGTTTATAAAGGCTATTTGCATCTTTAACTGTGCCTGTTGGTGTCTTTTCATCAGTCATGTCCCACAGTCCTGTTGTGACAACCATGCACCCATATTTCTCAGGCCATACCAGGAATAAAAGGAAGGGAGTAACAAGAAAAATTAATAGTAATAATGATGGTCATTTGGACATGTCGCCTCTGCCTATTTCTGCAAGTCTATAAATCTAAGGCGAGGTCTTAAGATGCCTGCTGGTGTCCTGCAGACGTCTTTTCTAAAGCCAGTTCTTCAATCTCCAAATGTGTTTAATCTCCATTTCCTTGTCCTCTGTCTTCTTAATGCCCACTTTCTTTATCAGCATTTTTTTTGTTAGTCTATTTTATGGGCATCTATTGTTTAGGCTTTTAAGACTTTCTAGAAAGCCCTACCCCCTTCAGTTTGGCCTGAATGGGTTGGGTCACCTTCTTAATGCTTTGTATCAGGCAACTGAGTCACAAAACATAAAGCTGCTGTGATGTGGGTGAAGCAACTAAGCATGTGACTTGACTGGGGTTTAAATCTTGCCCCAGTTATGCTTCAACTCTCTTCCTTCCTCAAATCCCTGAGTCTCCCTTTCACCATCTGCCAAGTCGAAGAATGGCATGCCCCTCTGCCAATTCCTGTCCACAGAGGTGTAGCTCATAGGACTTCCTTGTTCTACCTAGTGTCTGTCTTCCCTGCTTCCTTGGTTAATCATGCTCAGTTGCTCAGCAAGATAGCACTCCCACATGCCCTGATATCCTCAAATTCCCTTTCAACCAGGATTTCAGCAGAGCATGAGAAGGTTTGAGGTGTGGTTGCAATTAGAAAAAAAAATTACGGGTGCTCATGGAATTGACTTAGACAAGATTTCATGCAAAAAAATCTGCCTCTTTTCAATTCCTATATGTTAGATTTCCAGGCAAATCAGTTATTACTTAGGGAATGAAAATTTTGGTAGGACTTCAGAAATGACAGATTTCCAGGTGAAAATTGCCTGAACTAACCACTCACCATGAACCACACTCCAAAACTCTAATTCTGAAATATCATGTTACATACTTTTCAAAACTCTGTCTCTGGTGCTTAGTACTTGGGCCACTTCTGAACACCCATGTGGAGAAATAAAATATATTTTAATTTATTTTTATTTTATTTATTTATTTATTTTTTTGCGTTACGTAGGCCTCTCACTGTGTGGCCTCTCCCATTGCGGAGCACAGGCTCTGGATGCGCAGGCCTAGCGGCCATGGCTCACGGGACCAGCCGCTCCACGGCACGTGGGATCCTCCCGGACCGGGGTACGAACCTGCGCCCCCTGCATCGGCAGGCGGACTCTCAACCACTGCGCCACCAGGGAAGCCCCAGTATTTTTTAAAAAATGCGGATCATCTTCTTTTCCTCAACCTTGTTTTTAAGTACCATATCTCTCTCTGATGCTCTGTGCTTATTCTAGGACATTTTCCAAACCTTTTGATATTTCCTGGCCCTGACTCTGCCCCGTCCTTATGTGACTATCTACCTACAACTAATAAAAAAATCTAATTCATATTAAAGTATATTGAGGACAGATGACTTACCCAGATATCAGGGGATTATTATCAAATCAAATCAAACCAAATAGATAAACCTAAAACAAATTCAGATCTAACAGTCTTCGAGGGATTATAATGTATGATTTTGATTTTAAGTGCCCTGAAAAGATTATTAGAAGCATTAATGACCTTTCTTCCAATATTGGGCAACAGTGTGATTGTTTGATTTTGTTGCATGTATCCTAGATAGACCCTTTAAAAAGCAAAGCCATGTACTGACAAAGTGGATCAGGCTGTTTGCAAGTATGAAAATAAAGAAACAATTATGTAGCTGGAAATATACCAAGTAAAGAACCTATTTCTGAGAGATGGGTAAGAATTTTTGAGAACAAGATTCTTTGAAAAACAAAATTATGCTAGGGAGGAGAGATGTCACATCCTCTTGAATTTTTGGACTCAGATATAAATTGACTGATCTAAATATAGGAAAAGTTGGTTTGTAAATTGAAAATGCATTAGGACCATTTGCTCCCATTCCCACAAGACTGCACTGTGTGGGAGAGATGTGTCTGAGGCCATATTTTGTTTGGTTTGAAAGGACCTTGAAGACTGAAGGGCAGAGTTGGTTCTGCTTTGATTATTGTAATGCCAACATATTTTTATTCAGTGCGAGCCTGGTGATTCCTAGTCAGAGGGGAAATGCACTTGTTTAATGAAAGATTTCCTGGATGAAGGAAGGAACACATGGTAGCCTCAGGTTTTCTGTCATATTGGAAATAAATGTAAAAATATGTGTTTGCCTTTCTAGGATGCTACATTGACTTTAGGTGTTCAGGTGCAGTTTAGAGAAGACCCTCCAAATGTCCATGGACTTCAAGAAGGCAACACATCTTAATGTGGGGTAACACCAGCAGGCAGGGACGAAAAATAGATGGGATTACAAAACAGCCAAACTGGATGACTGTGACCCTGAAGGTTGCTTTGCCTTTCTTGTATTTTAAGGAGTGCACTCTGATCTGAGCTAATGACACATTCTAGTCCTATGAACCTGAAAATATCATTTGATTTCCTCAGAAGATGAATTAAAGCTTCCTAACAGGAAGCTGAAAATGAAAAATATTTTCAAGTTTCTCATAAATCAGGAAACAAGCTATGTGCTCAGAACCAATTATTCTATTTAGTTCTCACAACCACCTTGCCAGCTCTATGTTATTATCCTCATTTTAGTGATGAGCCTGGAGGTCAGAGTAGCCTTCTCCAAGTCACAGAGTGAAGAAGCAGGTGAGAAGACCCTTAGCTCCTTCCTACCCCTGCCTAACAGGGCATAGAAGTAAGTCAAACTTCCAGGCTCAGTCAGGGCCAAGTGGTTCAAACAGGACTGCTGAGGGCCTTGGCTTTCCCCTCCCAAACAAGCACACTGGGCTTTTTTGGGCAAACAGGCCTTGTACCCGGGGCTCAAGGATGAGTCCTTGGTATCTGTGTGTCCCAAGCACATGGCTTCCCTGAGTGGCCCACTCCACCGGACAAAGCTTCTAATGGGGTCCCTCCCTTTGAGTTAAGTTCATTAACCTCGTCTAGTACTCTAGTCAGAGTTTATGGACTCTTGATGGAGTCCTGGTTCCCTGTGTGGCTCTTTCCCAGTCTGTTCTCCAAGCTGTCCTAGGGTCATCATTCTGCTTGTTCCTAAGTACCCCAAGTTCCCACTGAAGAGCTAATAATATCTTAAGCCCTTGCCCAAGAACTTCTAACATCTGAAAGTTGAATTCCCCATAGAAAATCTGTTATCCCTTCTACCATGCATGAAAATCTCTAGGAACAAATTCCCTTTGGAAAGTAAGACCATTTGTGTTTGAGCACTCTCATCTTTGGAAATTGCTTCCTTATCTAGAGCTACCTATAGCTTTCACCCTAGTCCCTGTTCTCAAAGAAGTTAACTGATGTTTTTCAAAGGCTCATAGCAAGTAGGCGACAGAGTTAACCACCATTCCTCAGGCGGCAAATGAGAAGGGTTTGGAACTGAATCAAGTTCCCAGGCTTAGATTGACATTCATTCATTCAAAATATACTTTTTGTGTCCTTACTAGGTGGCAGGCACAGTTGTAATTGCTTGGTATACATCAGTGGACAGAAACCATGAGGAATAAGTCTAATCCCTATTCCATAGGAAAAACCTTTAAATATTTGAGGTCAGTTATCTTTTTACCACTGAGCCATCTCCAGGCTTACAGGCTAAATCTATTCAGTTCTTTCTGTGTACGATATGATGTCATCATCCTTTATGCAGCGCCTCATTAGAAATGAGGGCCAAAAGAAAGTGGGCCACATTCCTTTCCTCTTCATCACACCCCAATGTCTAACAAATAGTAACACTCAATAAGTAGTTGTCAAGAAAATAATATGACTGCATCTTGCTTGTTTCTGGAACTCTTCTAATTTGGGCTGGAACTTGAACTGAATCTCTTTCAGCTAGAATTTGTAAATTTACTCCCTGAATAATGATAGAAATCCTTTTGCAGAATGGGATAAGATTGATCACAAGGTGTTGTTTTAAGGAAACTACACAAAATAAAAGTATAAGTGGACTATTCATGTCAAAGGTAGGCATCGAAATAAAGAATAAGCTTACGGCCAGAGATCCTAGAACCAGTGAAAATGAGGACCACAGCACATCAGAAAAGGGTTGTGGATATTTGGAACTTTAGGTTTATTTGTCCAGGTAAAGAATTTCCCAGAAGAGCAAACCCCATTATAAAGGATTTTATTATTATCAGCAGTGTATCTTGAACTGTAGCTCTCACCAGCAGAACTCACCACTTCTGCATGAATGTATTTTAAATAAATATTTCTGTCTTTTCCTTTGAACTCCTAGCATTTAGTGCTAACGACCATTATTTAACTTACTCTTGTACTCTGGCATCTCTTAAAATACTATACTGTTACGTGTTTGGTGTTATTTTACTTTTTCTTCTTTTGCATGTATTCTTTGTCTCCTTAACCAGGGTAAAGTTACTTTTTGAAAACAGTGCAATGTTTTTCACTTCTTTCTGGGTCTCACAAAGTCTACAAGACATTATTGTATTAGTCAGGCTGGACCAAAATGCTGTAACAAATAGATCCACAGACATATAATGGCTTAAATGCAATGTAACTTATATCTTATTCATTTAAGCAAGCTGGGTGTTCTTGTTTATAAACATGTGAATTCACGGCTAGTAACTTTCACTATCTATTTCCTCCCTCCCCAGAACTTTGCTGTTGCCTTCAAGTTTGCAGAAGCTCAAAGAGCTTAGCTGAGCCACATCCCATTCTTAAAACATGGCTCACAAATACAAACATAATTTCCAGTCAGTGTTATTGGAGATTTGAGGCATATGGCCATATCACAGGCATAGGTGACTGGGGGATGTAGCCCTTTCCTGAGCAGCCACTTTCCAGACACAAGTCTGTACTCTAGATGGCAAAAATGGATTTTGATGGGCAACTAGCTGTCTCTGCTAAGCACAAAGTGGGTTTAACAAATATTTGTTGATGTATTTATATCAGCAGTAAAGATTAATCGCTTTTATTTCTCCTTGGGACAGTGCTATTAAATGCCTCTTAGAAATTTTAGAAAATTCTGCAGTAGTGTGCACTAGATTATGCATTTCTTCAACAGTGATTTGAAAGATTGCTGATGTTTATCTAAGGAGATGTGAAGCAATTTAATATTATTAATTGCTAACAAATGGATAGGATTTACACGAATTGTCAAAGCTTAAAGCTCCAAATAATCATTCCTCACACAGGAAAATTTATTGTGCCATTATGCTTATTTCTATCAGGGTTCCTATAGCGCAATCGCTGTTCGCTATTAAATTTTTATTGCACATTTAATTTATCTTTCCCTCTAGTGGGGAAATGTGTTAGAGAATTCATTCGACACTCGTATCATCTCCCCTTCTCTTTTTCTCACTCTGCTCCCCCTGAAGTAGATAGGAGTATATTTGTATCTTGGTATTAATTATACAAAAGCTGAGGAGAACGATGCTTGTTGCTGCCTGAAGGGAATTATCCAGCCAGAATTAGCTTTATGGAAAACCAAGTGGACTTCCATTATAAACATCCATTTTCAGTGGTTTATAAAAGAGTTCTGGAAAAAATCCATTTACAAGTTAAAGCTTGCTTTTCATCGATTAAGATAGTAATTTTGGTTTCCAAATAGTAAAGGCAGATGGCTTGTTAAAGGTTGAGGTTGAGGGACTATTTTGTTTATAAAGTGCTGTATTGAAAATGAGGTTTTATGTTCCTGAAGGTATAACTTTTACATGCAAAGGTTAGAAATCTCATTCCCTGCCCCTTTTCCTGCTTCTAGAGTTATATATAGTTGAATCAAGAGGAAAACAATGAAACAGCACACAAAACCCACCTTTTTTTCATCAACAATGCTTTTTTCTTAACAGGGACCAATTCAGTGCAAACACCCTATGCTTTGGTCAGTGGAATCCCTCTCTTGAATTTCGGAAAGATTTCTAGCTCTTGGGCTTCATTCACTAAAACAGAAGTCAGCTTGGATTATTGATTAATCTGAAGCTTTGGTCTCTCACAGGGTTTGATAACATGCTGCAAGTATTTTTCACACATTGAACAGGTACCAAAGTTTTATTTGTGTTTTGGGTAAGAGGCTGGACATGACAAAATATCAGTGATCCCATTTCTAGAGCCTAAGTGAGGTTATATATTTTTTCCTTAGAGTTAAACAACTATAATTGAATCAAGAGGAAAACAATGAAACAGCACACAAAACCCACCTTTTTTTCATCAACAATGCTTTTTTCTTAACAGGGACCAATTCAGTGCAAACACCCTATGCTTTGGTCAGTGGAATCCCTCTCTTGAATTTCGGAAAGATTTCTAGCTCTTGGGCTTCATTCACTAAAACAGAAGTCAGCTTGGATTATTGATTAATCTGAAGCTTTGGTCTCTCACAGGGTTTGATAACATGCTGCAAGTATTTTTCACACATTGAACAGGTACCAAAGTTTTATTTGTGTTTTGGGTAAGAGGCTGGACATGACAAAATATCAGTGATCCCATTTCTAGAGCCTAAGTGAGGTTATATATTTTTTCCTTTGAGTTAATACAACTATAAGGCCTGCTGAACTCAGAAGGGGAATGCATAGCTGTCTTCCCTCTGGCAGGAAGAATCTCTGAATCCTCCAAAGACTGGTGGTTACGACTTTGATATGCCTTCATTCCCACCCCACTGAGAACACCTTTTCTCTTGAGCACTGAATGCATTTAACCTACCGTACGTATTTTCCAATGACTATATTTGTCTATTTCCTTATAGACATTGACATTAATGCCCTGGAGAACAGTGTAATTAGTGCTTCAGAAGAAATGACATTTAGATCTGACATTTAGAGGGTTTTGATACTGGACGGTAGCTTGGGGCTTAATAGTTTTTGAGTAATTTCTCCATCTTTCCCTTACTACCTGAATGTAACAGACAGTTGAGAAAGACTGAGCAACCACCAAAGCTGAGCTGCCTTCCCCATTCACCTCCTGGGGTAGGGTTCTGGAACCTCATAAATTATGTTCAGCCTGACACACCATCCAGCGGGACTTCCACTTTGGTCAGGATGTACTCTTGCAACCCTACTCTCTAGGGTCTTCCTGTCAGCCTGAGAACCACCTGGAACAAACTCTTCCTTTTCTGATAATTACTGATTATCATTAGGTACAATGCCAGGGCTTGGCATCATTGACCTGAAGGGGCATACTTCTCCGAGTGCTGACCAGCATACGATGCTTAGTAGCTATTCAGTACATGTTGTGTCTGTGTTGCTTAACACTTTGACTGATCTGTTCCATAGGCTTAGGAGACCCACCTGACAACCCTTTTCCTTGAACTGACTGTCTAGCTCCCTCCTGCAAGATCCCACCAGACACACATGCACACATACACACTCACCCTAAACTGATCTTGGCACTGTTAACTGGTTATAAGTGACTGGAGCCCACTCAAACTGGTCCAAGATGAAGGAGGTGATTGTTTTAAGAACAGAAGAGGCTGCAGAGGTTGAGGAAGTGGCAAGTCAGTAATTGAGACTGCTCCTTCCATCTTTCATGGACTCCTGGGAACTCCCATCTCAGACTTTTCCCATATATTTGCTTCATTTTCTTAGTTTTTCTCTGCAGAACAACTTTCTCTCAAGCTCCCCTTTTCTGCTTCCAAATTAATTTATTTGTAGGTATCTTGGTTTGCATGGTCCTTACTGCAGCCCTGACTCTCCAGGGATATTTGGTTTAATCACACACCATCAACTGTCTTCAGTCTTCAAGTGCTTTTGTTCAAATTCTCAAGTTCAGACAGTGCCAATAATCTGTAGTCTCCCAACTGACAGTCTTCTGTAGTCAGCCAAAGGTAGTTGAAATTCTGAAACCTCATTTTGTCATTTAGTAGGACTAGGTGATTTGCTTTATGTTATAATTTTAAACCATCAATAGTTTCATTATTTGAGGATTTATTAATGAACATATAACAAGAACTACAGAGAAGCAGGAAAGGTTTTGCCAAATATTTTAAGGTAGAATGAAATAAAGGAGGATTTTTTTTCCTGTTTCTCATGTTCTGAAAAATTTGCTGGCTAGAATCTAATTTATATTCTGAATTTAAGTTAGCAATACAGTTTGTATAATAGAAGACCACGTTTTCCTCCTTTACTAAATAAACGTTGAATAAATTTTTAAGAATATTGGTTTGAAAGACTGTTGAATGATAAATCTGCCCTGGGTACCTGTATCTCTCAGGCAGGCTGTGGTTTGCATCTGGCACTCAGAGCTAGTTCTAACCCCACATTATCTCTAAAAATTGTGTTTAGGAATTGGCCCAGTTTCTGGTGTAAGGGAATTTAACCCTGGTTGCCCTGAACTGCTGGCTGAGCCTCTCCCTGGGTCAACGAGAGCCTTGGGTGGAAGAGAAATCTCTGCCAGGATGACAACTGCCATCCTCCCACAGTCACAAGGGTACATAGAGCCCTGGACTGAGCAGAGGCTGCTCCTTTGCCAGGCTGTTCTACTTTTTAGTTTGATTTCCTCCCAGCATGTCACCTCCCTGTAGAGCCATGGGATGTCTTTCTGATTTGGTTTGGCAGCATTAATCTAAAGAACATGTTTAATGGCCTGGCCTTGGTTATTTGCATAGTTCTGTTTTGCTTTTTGGTAGCTGCCGACCTTTGTTAACACTGGGAGGCCTTGAATTTGCTAAAGGCTTGCTTCTGCCTGGAGCCCAGATTCTCCTCCCAGATGTTCTGTGTCTACAGTCGCTGCCACTGTGCTTTCGGGGGCGTTCTAATTCAGGGCCACTGACTGCTGTCAGAATGAATGCATGTGGCCGAGAGGGGAAGGTGGCAGCAGCTCCAGGCAAGCTGTCTCCTTTGCTGACTCATTGCTGTCCCACGGGGTCAGACTTCTCTGCTCACCAGGGCAGTGAATCTCCAGGTGGGGTAGCCTCAGTGTACTAGTGATGGATTGCATTATTGGGGAATTCCTGGCTGAGGCTGCTGTCAAGTGCGCTGAGAGCTACTGTCACTGGAGGAGGGAGAGTGAGCAAAGGGCTCACCTTAGAAGCCACGCACTTTTCTTTTTCCAGATCTGGTGTCACTTGCTATTAGTGTCAATGGAACATGGCCATGGACCTTTGCTTTTCCTGACTTTCCTGATTCTGTCGCGGGCTACCCAAGCTCTTCTCCAGGTGACAGTTCAGACTTGCAGTCCTGATGCTCTCTTCCATTCCTCTTCCCCACAGACTTAACGCCCACAGGCTCTCTCATTTCCTCTGGCACTGCATTACCTTCTGGACAACATTCTCTCCCTAGCCAAGGCCCTCTTCATCTCACCCAGCAAGGACTGAAAAACAACAATGGGGAGCCAGTAAGAGGAGATTTCTATGTAAAAAGCAGACCTCCACACTTAATTCAGAGGTGACTCTGAAATAAGGCTTTTTCCCCGAGGGAAGTAGGTCAAGGCATCGTCACTTTTACTATTTCTTTCTCTGATGATTTGTGTGGCGGTTCCCGAGGCACTGCTGCCAGGTACGGACCCCAGGTACGGACCTTGTAACTCACCCCAGACTTGAAGCATTTTAGAATAGAAGTTTGTAAAGAAAAAAAACAAAATAAAACCGACAACAGAAAAGGGATCATTGGAATGCACATTCCAGCCACCCTACAAGGTTCATTTTGTCTCATCTCCATGAAACCACCTACTGCTCTAGCTTCCCACACTGACACTTTCTTCTCTGATATCCACAGATCCTACCACTGTGCTATATGAGACATGTGGCTTAAATTATTACATAGCTATAGGTGGATTTCTAGGTCTTTAAACACTGCAAGCCTTTTTTTTTCCCCTCTCTAAATTGGGGTGTAATGGCTTTGAGGGCAGAGGCCATATCTTATCTGGAACAACCTGAGAATGGGATGGATTAAGTCTTGAGCAGTTTTTCCCAGATTTTATTACAAACTCTGAAGCAAAGCATGAGAAAAAGCATATTATTGTAGTACTATCGATGTTGTTATGAAAAGCATTATTGACTTATTTATGCTTCCAAATCATTTTAGAAAGTGATTTGAGAAACCCTTATCTCTATCTTTCTATCGTCATGCCTATAAGAGGGTGATTTTTTTTTAAAAGGTGAGGAAATGACAGCAAAGGGAAAATGAACCAGAAAAATAGAAAGTTTGATAATACATAATGAATATCATAAGACAGTATTCCACTGCCGGAGATGAGCCTCAAATTTGGTTGTAAATTTACCAGCAACCAAAACAAAAAGGAAACACAATCTGTTGCAAACATTATGATGCCCATAAAATGAAAACTTAAGCAAATGCAGGAAATGCCTGCTATTTCTGGTTCTGAGATCCCAGTGACCTACAACTCATGATTCCCGAGAAGGGCCATTGATGCTATTACTGCCAACATTCTGTCATTGCCAACATTTTCAAAAATAGGTAAGTTTCTCAGCATTCCCCCATCACATGCTAGTGACATGTAGTTTAATAGGCATTGTTCCATGTGCCTCAAAACAATGCTTATTCATAAAACAAAAGCAAAAACAAAACAGTGCTTCATGAAGTAAGTATTTTTCTTGCTGAAACCAATAGTACAAAAATTTTATGTGGTTTGTATATCAATAAACATTGGTAATCAACCCAGTGGAGGGCAGGTTTGACAAACTTATCACTAAAGTTATGGGTGAATACTTGAGTAGAAATTCATAAAATCTCTCCCAAGAGAAAGCCTGAATATTCATGTAAATGTTTAGGTAGGAAAAGTATCTAATTTGAAATAACCGCCAAGAAATTGTAATATAAAGTTTCATGACCATGTGTTCCATACTAGCAAATAAAAAAAAAGAGAGTGGCAAATCTTCTCCATCACTGCAGATCTAAAATCATCTTGAGCAAAAGAATAAAGAGTAGAAAATGTCAGTTAATGGTTTTCCATGAACCCGCATTTTCAGGAAATTGGATTGGTAGTTTTGTTCATTTTGTGTTTTATAGTATCTCAGCAGGGGCAGTACTGGGTGGTCTCATAAACTTTCAGAACGTGGAGAGCTGGGGAGAAAAGGGCATAACATGGAGAATATTTACTGAATATTTACTGGTGGGCAAAGGGAAATAAGGTATTTGCTAAAGAAAAGGGGGAGAATAAAGTTATAAATAATAAAGTCAAGAATAAAGTTTCCTCTTCAGAGAACAGGAGGTAAAGAGAAATCAAAGGGACTTTTCCTTCCCTTTCCCCATCAGTCTTCTTTCTGCCTTGTGACTTTTCTCATGCCCCACTGCTACAGTGGCACATTGCGGGTGGGGACAGTCCTTCCAGAGGGAGAGCAAATGACAAGAGTTTGTGTTCTGGAGCACTGGAGACAGGGCCCAGGGGGGCTGGGTTACCCAAGGCCTTGCAAGCACTGATAAAGAGTTTGGATTTTGTTTCATAGTACATGGCACCGTTGCAGAGTTTTACATAGGTGAACAGTGGGATCAGATTTTCGTTTTAGAAATGTTCCTTTGGCAGCGTTATGGAGCATTGACTGGAGAGGACAGTTGCCTTAATTCTGTCTCCAAATACTTTGTGATGAGCCCTCTGATTCCTGGTATTTCATGCCACCCTGAAGTGGTAAGCATTCTTGCTCTGTCCATTGTTTCTCCAAGAAGGGCCTTCTAAAGGTCAAAAGTACACCGAAGAACTACATGCCAGGCTATGTTTTGTGAAGCATCATTTCAAGTCGGCCCACCATATCTGAAGCTTCCGCATCCCAGGTTGAATTGGTTGGTTGAATCCGGGGATGTGGAACCTGCAGATATGGGAGGGGAGTGGGGGTGACTGTACTATGCCATTTTATGTGAGGGACTTGAGCATCCGCAGATTTGGGTATGGGAGGTGGATGGGGGTCCTGGAACCAATCCCCATTGGATACCGAGGGACGACTGTACCATGTGTCGTTCTCATCTCAAAAACTTTTTCAAGTTCCTCATTCCTAATAGGAGAAGGCTTCCTCATTAGCCCTGTCTGTGGACTCCTCACTCTAATGTCACCTGTACCCACGGTACTTCAAGTCCATCTTGCTCGAAATTCTCTTCTCTAGTGAAATTAGTCTACTTATTCCCCAAATAGGCCTGTAATATTGATGCTGTTTTCTCTTCTTGGGCTGCTTTCTCCACTTTTCTCTTCTGAGCCAAGAAATACCCAAAACTTTAAATCCATATCAAATGTTTTCATCGCTAAGGAGGCAAAATAAATTAGAAATAGTCTGGTCTCTAAAAGCAAATGTATCTGGATTTCATGCTAGCTTTGGTGTTTGTAGACTGACAGTACAATATCCCGACCAGGATGTGGACATTGATACAGTTGAAATACACAACGCTTCTGTCACCACGAGGATCTCCTGTTACTGCTTTACAGGCTACATTCACTTCCTTCTCAGGACGGTTCCCTCCTTGACTCCTGGTAATTAACAACCTGTATTTCTATAATTTTGTGGTTTTAAGAATATTATTTAAATGGAATTATTTAGTGTGTAACTTTTGGGATTAGATTTTTTTCACTCAGCATAATTCTCTAGAGATTCTTCCAGATTGTTGCATGTTTCAATAGTTCATTCATTTTTACTGCTGAGTTAGGTATTCCATGGTATGAATGTAACACAGTCTGGTTAACTTTTCGCCTATTGAAGGACATTTGAATTGTTTCCAGTTTTGGCTGTTACAGGTATAGCTGCTATGAATATTTGTGTACAGGTTTTTGCATGAACATATGTCTTCATGTCTCTGGGATAAATACCCAAGAGTGCAATTGCTGGATCGGATGGTAGTTGTTTGGTTTTGTTGTTGTTGTTGTTGTTTTAAGAAACTGCCAAACTCGTTTTCATAGTGATTGTATCATTTTTCATTTTTCCCAACAATGTATGAGTGATTTCATTTCTACATATCCTCACTAGCATTTCTACATATCCTCACTGGCATTGTCACTATATTTTATTTTAGCCGTTCTGATAGGTATATAATGAGATCTCACTGTGGTTTTAATTTGCATTTGGTGGATGGCTGATGATGTTGAACATTTTCTGATGTGCTTATTTTCCATCTGTATATCTTCTATGGTGAGATGTATCTTCATGTCTTTTGGTCTTTTGCCCATTATCTAATTGGATTGTTTGCTTTTTTGGTTGAATTTTGAGAGTTCATTTTACATATTCTAGTCCTTTATCAGATATGTGGTTTACAGATATTTTCTCCCATTCTGTAACTTGTTTTTTTTAATCCTCTTAACAGGGTCTTTCCCAGAGCAAAAGTGTCTTTTAAAAAATTTTGATGAAGTCCCAATTTATCAGTTCTTCCTTTTATCAATTGTGATTTTGGTATCAAATCTAAGAACTAGCTCTAGATCTTGAAGCTCCTGAGAAGTTCTCTCATGTTTTCTTAAAAAGATTTTTTTTAGTTTTGCATTTTATATTGGTCTATGATACACTTTGAATTAGTTTTTTTTGTTGTTGTTGTTTAAAGAAGATGTTGGGGGTAGGAGTTTATTAATAAATTTATTTATTTTTGGCTGTGTTGGGTCTTCGTTTCTGCACGAGGGCTTTCTCTAGTTGCGGCGAGCGAGGGCCACTCTTCAACACGGTGCGTGGGCCTCTCACTATCGCGGCCTCTCTTTTTGCGGAGCACAGGCTCCAGACGTGCAGGCTCAGTAGTTGTGGCTCACGGGCCTAGTTGCTCCGCGGCATGTGGGATCTTCCTGGACCAGGGCTTGAACTCGTGTCCCCTGCATTAGCAGGCAGATTCTCAACCACTGCACCACCAGGGAAGCCCTTGAATTAGTTTTTATTTAAGATGTGATACTTAAGGTGAGGTCTATTTTTTTGCTTCAATGTCCAATTGTTCCAGCACCATTTGTTGAAAAGGCTATCCTTCATTAAATTACTTTTGTATGTTTGTCAAGAATCAGTTGGGCATATTTCTGTGAGTCACTTTCTGAGTTCTCTATTCTGTTTCATTGATCTATGTGTCTATTCCTCCACCAATACCACGTAGTCTTGTTTGCTAGAACTGTACTAGAACTGTATAAGTATTGAAACAAGTATTAAACAAGTATTGAAATAAGTATTAACAAGATAAAAATCTTGTTAATATTTTGATTGGAATTACAGTAAACCTATATGCCAGTTTGGGGAGAATTGATATCTTTGTTAAATCTTCTAATCCATAACCATGATTCTCTATGTATTTAAAATTTGTTTTCATTAGCAGTATATAGTTTTTAATATGCAGGTCATACATGTTTTGATAGATTTACATCTAAATCATTATATTTTGAATGATTATAAATGGTGTTTTCCTTTAAATTTTGTTTTCCACATGTTAATTATTCCTGTATAGAAATGCTATTGATTCTTGTGTGTTGATCTTGTATCCTGTGACCTTGCTGAACTTACTTATTCATTCCAGGAGGATTTTTGGGAAAGATTCATTGGGGTTTTCTAGGTAAGCAATGTCATCTTCAAATAGACACCGTTTTACTTCTTCATTTCCAATCTGTATGCATTTTCTTTCTTTCCTGGCTTTATTGCCCCGGCTAGAACTTGGAGTACTATGTTGAATAAGAGTGATGAGAACAGATATCCCTGCCTTGTTCCTGTTCTAAGGGGAAGTAATTCAGTCTTTCACCACTGTGCACAATGTTAGTTATAGGTTTTCTGTAGATTCCTCTGTAGCTGAGGAGGTTCTCTATTTCTTTTTTTTGTCATCAATGGGTGTTGCAGACTAAATACATGTAGGAGTTGCTTTAGAGGAAAGTGTCTTTCTTCCTGGGAGAGTTCCAAGAAAGTTACTAGGGTTTGAGATCTGGAAGGTAAAGAGAAGTGAGACGTGGCTTGACAACAGTGGACTTGAAGGTCAATACATAGAATGTTGAAATTGGCATTCCTCATTCATGCCTGGTGTTCAGAGTAGAAGTAACTCTGGCATTTCCCATTTTCTGGAAATCCTTCTCCAGTGGTCAAATGACCTGCATCCTTCCCTCTCACTATGAAGCTATTTCTGTTGACCCATGGTGTGTGCTGAATGCAAGTCTACCTGTTTCCTCATTTGTGAGCACAAATCACAGATGGAAGACAATTGAAGAAAACTTAAAGCCTGAAGGGAAAAGGGGGACAGGACTTTTGAAGATCCTATAAATCAGCTAAATTCTTTTCTTTCACAGAGTGGAGTTTAACAAATAATATCAAATATTGAAGAATCAAGCAATAAAAGAATAAGCATTTACATTGAAAATAGGTAGACTAAAAATGAGAAAAACAAAACTGAAATAATTAAAAATTATTGGTCTTAGGTTTTGAGATCTGGGTGAGTTGGGGTGATGAGATGTTAATTTTGATTAACAACCCTTTTGTTGTAACCTGAAACTATTATAATATCATAAGTCAACTATACTTCAATAAAAGAAAAAAGGGCTTCCCTGGTGGCGCAGTGCTTGAGAGTCCGCCTGCCGATGCAGGAGACGCGGGGTCGTGCCCCCTTTCGGGAAGAT
>NW_006773409.1:588378-604352 GCF_000442215.2 Lipotes vexillifer | reverse complement strand
CCCAAACAGGGAGAGGCCCGCATAATGCAAAAAAAAAAAAAAAAAAAAGGAGAAAAAAGTATGTATTATTGATGCCAGCAATTACAAGTACATATTATGGCATTAAAAGAGCTGTTCCCATCAGTTTGTTGCTTATATATTTGAAGGTTATATAACTGTATTACTTAAAAAAAGTCCTTCTGACTTTGAATTTTTAAAAAAAACGCATATTTTGGACAAAAACTATTTAATCTGCAAAACAAATTTATAAACAAAAGGATGCCAGAAGAAAACATACTTCCACTTCTATTTCTCTGATTTTTAAAGTTTGAAGCTAAATCATTCTCTGTAAGAGGAGCATCTAACAAAATAACTGGCGTATAATAGATGCTCAGAGAGCATTGGTTGAATGAATGAAGTTGTTAGCTAGTTATTTAAAAAGTTCGAAACTTTTCTGCTCTCATTCGCATATTTCTTAGTTTTTGTTTAAATAATTTAGAATTTTAGATCTGGATTACCGTTGTTACCGAGTCTAAGCTGGTACTGCTCACCACACAGGAGGTCAGTAATCAAGAGACGAGTTTTTGGGGCAAGGAATAGCGACTTTATTTGAAAAGCTAGCAAACCAAGAAGATAGTGGGCTCATGCCCCCAAAGAACCATCTTGCCTGAGTTAGAATTCAGGCTCCTTTTATACTAAAAGGGGAGGAGTAAAGTCAAACACTTCCTGGTTCCCATCAGCCTCTGGAGGGGATGTGTTAATTTCTTCCTGCCTGCAGTCATTCATTCACAGGTGGGCCTGGTCTGGATGTTTCCTATATTTTAGCTTAATGTTCATTACCTGGGAAGCAGGGTTCCCAGAGATGGACCGTTATGTATAATTTAAACTTATAGGCAACATCCCTTTAGTGATTAACTTGTAATAGAATACCAAATGTTCTTCCCTATTACACTATTTGTATTTTTATTATTCTGTTTTATTTATATCTTGTAAACTCAGCAATTAACACATTTTAATGAACATATTCTTTTAAAACAATAATAAAAAAAAGAACTCCTTCATTCTTGGGTGTTTATCTTTCAATAATTGTCTCAGAAAGGATACTTGGCTATTAGATTTTTTATACCCTTATATATCTAAAATTTTTAAAAAACCTGTGGCCTTTCCATACAAATGGCAATTTGAATATTTTTGGTTAGCAACGTTTAAAACTACACTATCTTTTATTTTCATGTTGTTTAAAGGCAGTCTGCGTTCAGCTAGAATATGCTTTTTTTTGTGGTTTACCTGTTGATTCTTGGAATATATGTAGGATTCTTTCTCTAGATATGAAATTTAAAACTTTTATCAGGAAGGCTGTTTTCATTAAATTTTCCAGATTCTTTGTGACCACCTTTTGATTTGCCAAAATGAGGTAGAACAAATCCCAGATTGATATCGCCAGCTGTTCATCTGCTCAGTTTGGAAGTGCCTTGTTTTTCCTCTTAAGAGAAAGAGTATTTTTGAATAAGTGAAAGCGGCTTTCGAATGTACTAAGGGTTGTAAAGAATCATCATGTCAATGAAGGATATAAACAACATAGCTATATTATATTACTGTGGCTTCTCAACAGGACAACTTTTCCTTTAGTTAACTACCCATAGGAGAAGCCAGTATATACGGAATGGCTGTGATTTCTAGTCCATGGAATGTATTCAAGGTATGCCAAGGAATGTGATAACATGTCAGTAAGTGAAAAAGAAAAAAACCTCGTGTACAGTTTCACAGGACTGTGCCTAGTTGAATACTCTATTTTTAGTCTAAGTGTCCCTGTTAGCCTTGGTACTTATGGGGTATCTTTCTGCCTCTCAGTGAGTCAAAAATAAATTCAACAAAGGCAGAGACAATACCCACTAATTGTCTGCAGCCCACATAGTGGGAAACATTGAGGGTGCTCAGTTAATTTTGACTGACAGATGTGCTAATCATTCACTTGGATAGGTAGTCATGAAGAGTGTCCCAGCTTGAACCTAAGCTGCATTTACCTATAATTCTATATGGAAATGCTATATGGATAGATACATTGAGCCTCCTGGGCCTTTTACTGTGAAGTTCATAGGACCTTGCTACTTACAGTGTGGTTTGGGGACAAGCAATATCGAGGTCACCTGGGAGCATGTGAACAGTGTAGAATCACAGGTCCCCTCATGTTCTACTGGATCAGAAACTACACATTATGTTTTGACAAATGCTGTTCTTGGCATTTTCTACAAACAGATACATCCCAAAGAAAGAACTGAAGTATGTGCAGATTGTTTCCCAAACTCTGGACACCCTCTGGCTCTGTTCTTATGGGTTGGATTTGATGAGTGTGATCATTTTAACTGGGGGAAGCTAAAATCAGTGTGAGCTTTGAGTTCAGCAGTCTCCCGCAGCTCCCGAGCTCTTGGCAGTGCTAGGATACCCATAATATTGGCATTGGTGGACATGCTGGCATCTGTGCTGGGCATCATCTGCATAGCTGCTGCACTTGGCTTTGCAGCAGCAAGAAGCTTCAACCCAGCAAGTTAGAGCAGGAGAGAGGAAAACTACTGTCAGCTTCCTTTTGCCAAGAAGGCTAGCTTTTGAAGCACAATCTCACTTTCTACCTCACAGAGAAAATGAAGCCATCAGATGGCTGGCCTGTCCTTTACAAAATTGCTTTCATCTGCATCCATTCTTGCCTTCTTTTCTGTTCTGATTTCATGACTTTTTGCTTTCTTAAGGATCACATGCTATTATTCTTCCCCTAGCCCCCTGTATCTTTAATTCCTCTTGAAATACTATTCCCTTTTAATTAACATTTAAATCTGTATTTATCTTAAAATAGTTCCTTTGACTCCATCTTCTGCACTCTTTGGCTCTCTTTCTCCTTTTTAAAAAATTAAATGCTTTTATTATTTTGAAGTGGGCATAGGAATATTTTTATCCTCTTAATGTTATTTATTTGTTTTATTTATGTTTTTTCCCAGCTTTATTGAGATGTAATTGCCACATAACATTGTGTAAATTTAAGGTGTGCGATGTAATAATGATTTGATATATTTCTTCTTTTTAAAGGTTCCCTTCCTAAAAAGTTGTTGCAACCATTACTTTATTTCTTTATCTTTCATTTATTTTATGGTCACTGATTTTTAAAGCTGTGATATAGACCATAAATGTAGAAAAATTACATAGTAGTCTATTTATGAATGACTAATATAGTTTAATTTTTCCTGTTTTTCAGTTTTAGAAGAATAGAATCATGTTGTGTATATATATGTGTGGATATGTATGTGTGTGTTTGTGTGTGTATATATATACACACACACATATATGTCTTAATTCTTTTACTCAGTATTATAAGATTCATTCATAATGTTGGGTGCAACTGCAGTTCATTTTCACTACTGTATAGTGTTCTATTTTTTTGAATATACTGCAATTCATTTATCCATTCTTCTCTAAATTGACATTTGACCTGTTTCTAGTTTAGAGCTATTATACATGTTTCTTTTAACATGTCTGTACACGTATTCTGGCACACACATCAAGAGTTTCTATAGGATATATTCATGTGAATGGAATTACTGGGTCATAGGTCACATGTCTTTAATTTACTAAATAATGCCAAATGTTTTCCATTCCATCAGCTACATTTAGTGTGTTCCTGTTCTCAGTATCCTCACCAACACTTGATAGTGTCAGGCTTTTTACCCTTTGCCAAGTTAGTGCGTGTGTAATGCTATTTCATTATAGTTTTAATTTTTATTTTCCTGAGTATGCATGAAACTACGCTTTTCATGTATGTTGGCTATTTGGACTTCTTTTATATAAATGACTATTCAACCCATTTGCCCATTAAAAAAATAGGATGGTCTATTTCTTATTAATTTATAGAAATTCTTGTTTTTAAGTCATTTTTTGCTACAAGTACCTTTTACCAATCTGAACTTGTATTCTTATTATCTTTGTGAACTTACGTTTTTAATTTTAATGCATTTGAAAGTATCAGTGTTTTTGTTTATGGATAGTACTATTTGTGTCTTGTTTAAGAAACTATTTTTAACCAAAACTTCTGAAGAATTTACCTTTAAAAAAATCTTTATGATTTTGCTTTTTACATTTAAATCTTTAATCTACCTGAACCTGATGGTTATGTATGAAGTGAGAAAAGGGTCCAATTTAATTTCCTTCTGTATGAATATCCAGTTGTCTAAGAACTATTCCTTGTACTGTCTGTCATTTTCCCACTTATTTACAATACCATCTCTGTCATATATCAAGTATATATTATGAATAAGTCTATTTCTCTGCCCTTTATTACATTATCTATTGTTACTATAGTTTAAAAATAATTCTAATATACAGTAGAGGAAGCCCGTCTAACTTATTTTTCTTCTTTAAAAATGTCTTGGTTATCCTTCGCCCCTTTGCACGTCAATATATTTTAGAATATACTTTTCACACTTTGTAAAAGCAATCTGACTAGGGTATTGTACAGCACTGCATTAAATCTGTAAATCAGTTTGAATATAATTGACTTTCTAATGGTGTTTCAACCCATTAAAATAATATCTCTCCCCCTTTATTCAATACATCTTAGCAAAGTTTATATATATATGCCAAATACTTATATATAATATTTAATAAAGTTTACATATACCAAATATTTATATATATAATATAAATTATATACATATAATGTATATATATATTAAAGGTGCTGCACATATATTTTAGCCTTTTTAGGTTTGATGCTATTGTTAATGGCATCTTTAAAATTTTATTTTCTAGTGGTTTGTTCTGATATTCTGAATATCGTTTTCATAAACTGATTTTGTATTCAGCAACGTTGTTATAATCACATATTGTTTTAAATAATTCACCTGTAGATTATTTTTTATATTATACATATGCAATCATCATTTGTGTGTAGACACCACTTTTATCTTTCTTTTCAAATGCTTATACACTTAAAAAAGTGAAGTATAATTGAAAAACTTGTAAGATATTTAAAGTATACAATGTGATGGTTTGGTATACATATACATTGTGAAAGGATTCCCACCATCGAGTTAATTAACACCTGTCACCTTACATATTTACTCCCGCCTTTTTTTTTGGTGAGAGCACTGAAGTTCCACTCTTAGAAAATTTCGGTTATACAATACAGTATTATCAACTATAGTCACTACATTATACAGTAGGTCCTCAGACCTTATTTATCTAATAACTGAAAGTTAGTACCCTCTTATCATCCTCTCCCTGGTTTCTTCAACCCCATTCCCAACCCTTGGCAACCATCACTCTAACCTCTGTTTCTATAGGTTCATTATTTTTTAGACTCACACAAAAGTAATATCATGCAGTATTTGTTTTTCTCTGTCTGGATTATCTCACTTAGCATAATGACCTCCACATTCATTCATAATTTTGAATGTGGTAAGACTTCCTTCCTTTTTAAAGCTGAATAATATTCCATTGTATACACCACATTTTAAGATCTATTCATCCATCAATGGACATTTAGGGTGTTTCTATACCTTGGCTATTCTGTATAATACTGCTGTAAATAGTGGAGTACAGATACCTCTTTGATAATAATGATTTAGTTTCCTTTGGATATATACAGAAGTAGAATTGCTGGATCATACTGTAGCTCTATTTTAAATTTCTTGAGGAACCTCCATAGTGTTTTCCGTAGTGCTGTACCAGCTTGCATTCCCACCAACAATATATGAGGGTTCCCTTTCCTCCACATCCTTGCCAGCATAGTTGAGGATGTGCTAAAACCCTTCAGTGTCCCAAAGGGGAGGATTGCAGTCAGCACCTAGATGCAGGCTAATTAGAAGCTGAGCCCTGAGGCAATAGCTGGGAAAGTATGCCATCAAACGCCTTTCAGGGAGAAAGTGAGAGATGGGCACTTTTGCTCCCTCCCTCTGCACTGAGCCTGAGGATATAGCTACAGGGGTTGGGAGTGCTTCTGCACCAGTAAAATCTGCTTCTTTGCTCTATTCTTGTGGGACTTGTGAATGTTTAAACCTTGTTGATTATCAGAACTAGGTGATTTGGGGGTCTTTCGGGCTGGCGGCAGCCATAAAAGTTGGGGTGCTAGATGTGTAGACAAGCTTCTCCCAAGGAGATGCTGGCCACTTGGTTTTATTATTGGAGCTAATAGGAAGGAAAAGGTGGCAGGAGGGCCCACTGGCTTTTTCGGGCTCCCAGGCCATCACAGTACTAATTAGAAGCTGGACCTGCAGGCAGCAGCTGATCAAGTATGTAGTCAAACCTCTTCTGGGGAAAGACTGGATGATGAGCATTTTTGTCTGGTTCCCTCTGTGCTGAGAACTGGGGTAGAGCAGCTGGGAGTGCTCTCATTCTCTTTAACAGCTGCTTCTTTGTTTGCTATGGTCCTGTGTGACTTGTAAATGTAAGCCCTGTTGGCTTTCAGAGCTAGGTGATTTGGGAGCCTCCACTGGGTAGTAGCTTTAAAAGTTGGGGCACTAGATGTGTGGTCCAAACCCTTGGTTTCTCAGGGAAAAGCTGGGAGTTTGGGGTCCCCTCCTGACTCTGGCACTGTGCTGGGGGCAGGATGTATGGTGAGAGTGTGTCAGTCTTTCCTTCTCATTTTGCTGTGGGTATTTCTCCTTCATCTAATCAATGAGTAGGATTCACCCATCGAGTTTCTGGATTCCTCTCAGGAGGAATTGCCCCACATTAGCTGTATATTCAGTATGTCCCTGGAAGGAGGCAATTCAGGAGCTTCCTGTGTGGCCATCTTGGTCTGGAAACCATCAGTTCTTAAACATTTTATTTCTTTTTTTTATCTTACTCATTGGATTAGATCTCCAATATGATGACAAATTAAAGCATGATAGTGGAAATCCTTGTTTTATTTCTGTGTTAAAGGGAAAGGTTTTAAATCTGATGTTTTGCTTAAGTTTTTTTAAAGCTTTTTTTTTAATTATATATTTTTATTTGGATTTAGGAAGTTCTTTTCCAAATGGATTTCCAAAATTTTTCCTTTTTTTAAGCGAATGTGTGTTAAATTTTACTGAGCCTTCTTTCATAAACCACTGAAATAATTGTATATTTGGTAATCTGTTACTATGGTGAGAAAATTAATTTTCTGGTGTTAAAAACAAAAATTTGCATTATACATCAGGGTTTTTTGATAGATTGATGAATTTTCTTTATTAATATTTTATTTAAGATATTTGCATAAATGTTAATTAGTAAAAGTTATCTGCAACTTTTCTTCTTACTTACACTGTCCTTGTGCTTTCATTTCCAGTCTATGCTGGCCCCATAAAATGAGAAGTGTTCCCTCGTTTTCTATATTTTTTCATTCCTCTTATATACTTACTATGTAACATTTAAATTATTTTTAAAAAATTGGTAGATTTTCATGGTGAATTATTTATTTGGGCTTTGATTTTTTGTGGGAAATTTTTAAAATTACTGATTTATTCACTTTAATGGCTATAGGGCTGTTGAAATTTTCAAATCCTTCTTGATTTTGTTTGGATAAGTTATCTTTTTCTTGAACTGTGTACAGTTGTAATTTAAAAAAATATTTCCATAAAGGTGATTTAATATCCTCTTATTATCCATTTAATGTCTCTAGCATCTTGGGTGATGTTTCTTCTCCATTCTTTGTATTGGCCAATTGTGCTTTTTCTCTAATTTTTTCTCTAAGTTGTACTGGTGTTTTTAAATTTTTTATCAGTCTTTTAGAAAGACTGTTGATCATCTCTATAGAATGCTTGCTTTCATCAATAATTTCTAGTCATATTTTTATTATTTTCTTCTATAACTTTCATCGGTTTAGTGTGCTGTGTTTTTTCTCATTTTTTTGTGATGGTATCACAGATTGGATTCTCTTGACTCATACACTGAGATGAAGTTTGTAGTGTGAGATGGGAAGAAGCAGAATTAAAACAGAAAATGAAGCCAAACTGTGATGCAGACTCTGTAAGCCTGAGCCAACTTGATGGGGAGCTCTGGAGCAATATTGACCATCAGAGTATAGTTTTTGAGTATAGCATTGGGTTGGGTTTTCAACATTGGGTTGGACTGTTAAACCCCTTCTTCACCCAGTTATTAGATGTGGGCATGGCCTTAGGGTAGGTAGGTGACTCTCTGCAGCTGAGGCAGACCCTGCAGGAGCTGACAGATAAAGATTATCTGCTAACTGTATTACCCACAGCCAGGCAGCAAGTCCTTTTCTGAAGAAGGATCTGGGTCAGATGGTTGCGTGTTAATTTTCACACATTATTATATTCTAATACATGCATTAAGTCGGTACATTTCCTTCCAATTTCTGCATTCTCTGTATCCCGCAAATTTTGCAATGCATTGTCTTTTTTGTTACTATTTAAATGTGAAAGCACATTTAAATTCTTTTTCATTATTTCTTCTTTGACATATTGGTATATGAGGTATTTAATTTCCAAAGTATATAGTGTTTTTGCTAGTTATTTTTTGTTATCGATCTCTAATTTAATTACAACATGGTTGTAAATATAATCTGTGTGATTTCATTCCTTTAAACTTTGTTGAGACTTGCTTTATGTCCCAATATTGGTCATTTTTGTAAATGATGTGCTTAAAAAGAAACTGTATTCTGTAGTTGTTAGGTGATCCATACTTGAGAGTCTCTAAGAACTGTCAAAGAGCCTATCTATCTACCTGCTAGTGACTACTATAGATTCCTTTCTTTAGTATCCTTTAAAATTCAAGTATCCTTTGGAGTACTGAGTCACTGAAACCTTTGGTTTGGGTATGAGAATGAGCTAAATTACCGAGGGAATGGGGTTTATGGTCAAGCAAGTAGCAGGTGGAACCTATTTCCTGTGGTACTCTCAGGAGGGAAGATCTGTCTGGATCTCTGTGGAGGACAGAGAAAACAAATGCCTGAATGAAAGAAGAAAGGGAGTTTCCAGGGTATGAAAAAGAAGAATTTAAAATAGGGGGGGGGGAGATAGGAGTGCTTGGAGGGCAAACTCTGCATATAGTCTACCCAACTTTCTTCTTTCTGGAAAACTCCATGTTCTTCACCTGTGTAACAATTGTGACTTTTATTTGGCAATGATCTTGCTAAAATAGGGGTTCCAATTTGGAACACCCTTCTTCAAAGAGTATGGGGAAAGTATCCAGAAAATAGCTAGAGGATTAAAGTATCTAATGCGCCCTGTTCATCCCCATTTGAATAATAATGTCACTTGTTGGATGGATTTTCCTCCCATTGTTTTCCCTGTGCTTTGATTCTACTTGTATCCTGGCATCCCTCCTTCAGTTCTGCCAACCCCAGGAGGGAAGGACAAAGCAGAAAAAGAAAAAGGGAATATTCCTGGCTTTAGGAAATCTGAGAGGACTTGAGGTAAAGGCAAAATATTTGGGAGAAAGGGGCTTTGAGAAGAGTAAGACTCTTCCCACATAGAAGATTTCTCAGACTGGGGAGAGGGTAGGAGCAGGAGAGATACTGAGAGCAGAGTTTGGTGGGTCCCAGAGAGAGGCCTTTGCGTATTGTTCTTCTGACAGGAACTTAGAGGGGGACAAAACCCTACCCATTGGAGAGGTTCTGTTTGTCTTTAGACAACACTACCCCAGTAAGGGCAGGACAGGAATAAAGACGCAGACATAGAAAATGGACTTGAGGACACGGGGAGGGGGAAGGGTAAGCTGGAACGAAGTGAGACAGTGGCATGGACATATATACACTACCAAATGTAACATCAATAGCCAGTGGGAAGCAGCTGCATAGCCCAGGGAGATCAGCTCGGTGCTTTGTGATGACCTAGAGGGGTGGGATAGGGAGGGTGGAAGGGAGACACAAGAGGAAGGGGATATGGGGATATATGTATACGTATAGCTGATTCACTTTGTTATACAGCAGAAACTAACACAACATTGTAAAGCAATTATACTCCAATAAAGATGTTAAAAAGAAGACATTTACATGAAAGTTTAATTTTACATGCATAATTTCACTTAATCCCCACAATAATCCAGATAGAAGTGTATTATACTCATCTCATAAATAGGAAACTGAGAGTCAAAGAACTTTAAGAGCCTGCTAAGTTTTGAACTCAGCGATGTCTGATACTACATTTCATACTCTTTAATTACTATGTACCTGTCTCTTTTTAACCAGCTTCACTTTCTTTTATACCCAGTTCTGATCACCTGATCCCACAATGTAGCTATCACTAGATTTGTAAGTGTTTTCTCTGAGTCATACGGCTATTGGAGAGATAAGTGATGGCAGAATTGCTTATTCTTTAATGTAAAGTTTGAAAGTTATCAGTTAACCATTTATCAAATGTCTGTTTTGCATAACGCTTTATGTTATGGGTCCAAGATTACGTTATGAGTTTAAGCAATCAAAGATAAGGGAAACACAGTCTCTTATTCCAAAGGGAAGTTATTCCAGCAGTAGGGTTGAGGAGAGAGATATGTGTACACACGCAGCTGAGTCATGACAGGTGGCGGGGTGCGTGTGGAATTAGTCACCTTTAGGACTGCCCAAAGAGAGGGCTGGTGTCAGGGTGTGCACATTTTAAAGTTATGTCACAGAAGTGCAATTGATTGTAGAGAATTTTATTGGAGTGTGAGTAGAAGCAAGGGTAATATAGGGGCCTATTTTAAATTTATTATCGTAATTAGAAAATTGATACTAGAATATGGTGAATGAATGAAAGTTCAAATGCAGAGTCTGAAGTAGGTAATCATATTTTTTAATAGTTTCTTAAAACCATAGTCCAAGTTTCCAGGAAAAAGCTCTGACATTTCAGGGCAGTGCATCAGAGGGAAGAACAGGACTTCACTGTTACACACTCATTTAACCATTTTTGAAGAGCAAGGAAGGGCTTTCAGAAATCTTGAGTTAGGGACACAGAGCTTAAACTCAGAGCACTTCCAGGCTCTCCAATTTCTTCTCTCTTGTTGCATGATTGTTCTTTATTGAATGTTTTATAAACTCACATTATCTCAGCTTGGTTAAGGACAGCAGTCTTTAATCCTGGCAGAACAGATAAGGACTATTAAACCCTGGGCCTGTTCTCTGAGACAGATTATGGGGGCCACCTTACTGAACATCATACTAATGTTATGGATTCTGCTGACACTCACTGTGTTCAGAGTGTGTTAGGAAATCCAGCGTAACCTTCATGTCCCTCTCAGATCTGTGTTTCTTTAATTCTGAATAAGATCATCAGCTTGATTCCTTCAGGGGTGGATTTGAGATCTGGCTTTGTGGGATGAAGAAGGGTGGGTGCAGATCTGTGATGATTTCCTTGATTCTTCAATTAGAGGCAGTATTTTATTTGTTTTGTTTTCTGTGATTGCCCTGATCACAGCCTGATATGTATTATGTGTACTTGTTGGAGAGTACATCAGCTGTCTTCACCAACCCAGCGCTACTTACTCAATTCTAATTTCAGTACTGTTTCTTTTGGAAATTCCCCTCCCCTACTCCATGCCATTTCAGAAGGGCTACCAATTACAATGCCAGATTTCCTCCATCACAGGATTGGGTATAAGGTCCAGGTTTGACCAATCAGACTACACCATTATCTTGGTCACGGTGATTGGCTCACAGATGAAATAACAATCTTAGAGTGGCCAATCAGAGCTCTTCCCTGATTTTTTTTTTTTTTTTTTTTTGCGGTACGCGGGCCTCTCACTGTTGTGGCCTTTCGCATTGTGGAGCACAGGCTCCGAAGGCGCAGGCTTAGCGGCCATGGCTCACGGGTCCAGCCGCTCCATGGCACGTGGGATCTCCCCAGACCGGGGCACGAACCCGTGTCCCCTGCATCGGCAGGCGGACTCTCAACCACTGCGCCACCAGGGAAGCCCCTGAAAGTTTTTTGTATATAGATACTCGGAGATAGTCTTTCTTTTCCCCTTGGAGTGTAAACTGTAGGAATTTGACTGCAAAGCTAATTAGGTTATTTCCCCTAACTTATGGAAGGGTCTAAGGGAAATAAAACCTGAGTACAACTTTAAGCCAAGTGAGAGATAGAAAAATGAGACTCAGAATTTTTTTTTTTTTTTTTTTTTGTGGTACGTGGGCTTTTCACTGTTGTGGCCTCTCCGGTTGCAGAGCACAGGCTCTGGATGCTCAGGCTCAGCGGCCATGGCTCACGGGCCTAGCCGCTCCGCAGCATGTGGGATCTTCCCGGACCGGGGCACGAACCCACGTCCCTTGCATCGGCAGGTGGACTCTTAAACACTGCGCCACCAGGGAAGCCAGAGTCTCAGAATTATTATGCTATTTGAAAACCTGGATGCAGTCTTTTCTGAGGCTAGCTTCTCTTTATTCTTACAATCCTATTTGCTAATATAATTCTTTATTTTAAACTTAAACTAGAATATAACTTCCATGAGTGAGGGCAGCGGTTTTTATTTTTATTTTGTTTCTCTGTTATAATTCTAAATGCCTAGAATAGTGCCCGTCGCATAGTAGGAACTCAACTAATATTGTTCAATGAATATTTGAACGGAATGAAGCAGACAAAACACAGTATGAATGTCTTTCCAACTATGTCATGGGATTGTTGAGAAAAACCCAGGGAGCAATTACCATAGAGTTGTGGGAATTGAGGCTAGTTTATAGGGCTGTGGTGTAAATTTGCTGTCGTTCTGTAAATCTTTTATTTTTAAACATAACACAGAAGAAAAATGCATAAAGCATAAATAAACAATGTAATGGGATGAATTATAAAGTGAAATCTGTGAACCACCATACAGGTCAAGATATAAAACATTGCCAGCATTCCAGAAGCTCCCCAAATGTTAACTCTGAAATATCTTAAATTCTCTCTACCTGCTAGAGGTAACTGCTATTCTGATTTTTATGATAATCATTTTCTTGCTTTGCTTTATCATTTTAGCACCAGTATATGCATCCCTTAACAGTGCTGTTTAGTTAGTATTTTGTAAACTTAATATAAATAAACAATATATTATAATGTCTTATAGTTTTCATTCATATGTTTACATGATTTATCCAAGTTGATGCACATTATTTTCATGTTTATATTTTATAAATATAGCATATTCTTCTACTGAAATAAATTTTCCTAGGTTTTGGCTATAACATCTATGCTGCTATTAAAGTTATCCTACATGTGTCTTGGTGCCTATATATCCATGGTTTCTATGGTATATTTACCACCTAGGAGTGGAATTGCTGAATCACAGTGTATGCCTGTTTTTAGTTTTAGCAGACAATACCTTACATAGTCACCAACTACTAGGCTTTCTCAGATTTTTATTTTAGCTAATTTGATACTTACATACTTGTAGTTCTCTGTAGTTTTCATTTGTATTTCCCTGGAAGTAGATTTTATTTTATCACCCATTTAGATTAAAGCTTTATCAACCATTTGGACTTTCTCTTTTGTAAAATACCCAGTTAAGACTTCAGCCTGCTGTTTTTATTGATTTGTCTAACTTTTTCTTATCAATTTGTAGTTCTTTGTGTAATCTGGGTACGTCCTTTCATCGTAATACAGTTAAAAACATTTCACATTCTGTGGCTTGTATTTTTCACTTTATTTATGATATGTTTTAATAAATAGACGTTTTAAATTTTAGGATTGTCAAGTATATTGATATTTTTCCTTTTGGGGCCTTTTATGACTTTTTCTCCAAAGTAACACACCAGCATTTTCCCCATATTGATAGAAGCAGTCTCTAAGTATAACCCACAGTTAAGGGGAGAGGAATTAGTCTTCACCTTTTCAAAGGAGGAATCTCAAAGAATTTTTACACACCTTTTAAGATCATTACACGTGCCAAAATCATGTGAAAGTTTTTAGAGGAAATGGAGTAGAATACATTTAAAGGAAGAAAGGCTCAAGTTGAGAGAAAGAAATCATAGATGTTGGAGAGAGGAGAGATCAGAATACGTATGTTTTATCTTTCATGGATGTTATCTTTCCCTTTAGTGCCCCAGATCTTTGAGGGCCGTGGCTGTGTCTAGCAGAGGTGGCCACATACTTGGTGTTTAGTAAGGACTTACTTGTTGGCTGATATGTTGTCATAAATGATTCCCCAGTTCCTGATCAAATTTCTATGGTAGTGGTAGTTCATCCAGTTGATCTGGTAAGTTCAAAACATTGATTGACCTGACCTAAATACTGAATTTAGGGTCATATCTTAACCAATATGCTACTAAAAGAAATTAATTTCAGGACAAATCTGACTATAGTCAGGATGATTGGAAGCCCCTATTGTTCTGCCTTTAGCCATTTACTGTCCCCCAAGATTTCTCTCCTATTTCTTCCTTTGAAACTCAGTCATCTTATTTTCCTGTTCTCATTCAATTTGTCATGTTTGGGGAGATCTGTCCAATTTATCCTTGATGGAGATTTACTCTTTTTTTTTTTTTGGCGGTACGCGGGCCTCTCACTGTTGTGACCTCTCCCATTGCGGAGCACAAGCTCCGGACGGGCAGGCTCAGCGGCCATGGCTCATGGGCCCAGCCGCTCCGTGGCATGTGGAATCCTTCTGGACCGGGGCACGAACCCGTGTCCCTTGCATCGGCAGGCGGACTCTCAACCACTGCGCCACCAGGGAAGCCCTACTCTTAATAGCTTAATAGAAAATGATTATATCTAGTTTTTTTTTCATTTTAAAAGTATATTTTAAAGACACAAAGCTTTAATCTAAAATAATGACTTTCCTATGAGCACAGTAACATAGTGTCCATTTATTTGTACACTCGCTAATGTCCAGAGAATTAGAAGAAATGCCATTAAAAGACATGAGCTGTTGTATTTATGGGCAAGGGTCAGCCATCTAACTGTATTCTGCTCTGCCTGCTATACTCATTTGCCTTTGAATTTATCCAGACACCAAACAGCAACATATGTGGCTTTGCACTTATGTTTTCATGCAGTCTGTGATTTTTCTTCTCATCACAATTAGCCACAGCTCCAATCAGTTTAATCCATCTCTGACAGCAAGCTATATTTTCCTACCTTGTTGATGAGCATGTCATGTGGAACAGAGTCAGAAGCCTCCCGAAGTCAAAATATATTATGTCTGTCCCTTCCTCCCTGCATACAAGGTCTGCCACTCTGTCAGATGAGGCAACTGAATTGGTCTAACATGATTTGTTGGTCACAAAGTCATGCTAGTTATTACCCATCATTCTGAGATCTTCCATGTGCTTGCAAATTGATTAGGTATCTTGATCTTGTGGTTAATGTACTTTTTGTCATTGTTTAGAGCTGGGGACACGCCAATCCAATCTTGGGCTACTGTGAGCATGCATTTACTATCTGTTCTCTATTCCTTAAATATAAGGAGCTCATTTGCTTTTACAACTCAGAAATTCTCAAAAAGAAAAGTTAATGCTTCCAAGGACTCCTGGGAGAGTTTATTAGTAGCCAACCTTTGGTATCAAGAATTAAAAGAAATTAGGTTTTCTATCCTCATCGATGGGAAAGGCATATATTTATTGAGTCTCTGCTATGTGAAAGACACTGTACTGCTAGGTTGGGTAAGAGGTACAGTGATATTTAAGATGGTCTCAAATCTTGAATTGTCTATAGAAAACATGAACACAGGGGCTTCCCTGGTGGCGCAGTGGTTGAGAGTCCGCCTGCCGATGCAGGGAACGCGGGCTTGTGCCCTGGTCCGGGAAGATCCCACATGCCGCGGAGCGGCTGGGCCCGTGAGCCATGGCCGCTGGGCCTGCGCGTCCGGAGCCTGTGCTCAGCAACGGGAGAGGCCACAGCAGTGAGAGGCCCGCATACCGCAAAAAAAACCCAAAAACCAAAACAAAACAAAACCCATGAACACATTGAAAAGTAATTGACAACGATATTTTGTGTGGAGAATAGAGAAAAGAACATAAAACTTTTTAGTAGGTTGTATGTTACAAATTATCAGATTTTCTTTATGCCTGATTGTCCTGCTAAATTATTTTAAATAATAACCCAGAAATATATTTGTATATTTTCATTTTGAATTGACTGCCT
>NW_006773409.1:585088-588355 GCF_000442215.2 Lipotes vexillifer | reverse complement strand
CCTACATCCTCAAAATTTTTAGTGGCAGCGAGATTGATTTCTTTATATTCTCCTTTTGTCATTACATATGTTTCCTATTTTTTCTTTATCTATCTTTCTGCCTTTCTACCTTTTTTCTCTCTATCAACTTCATTTTTGTGCCCAGTTATGGGCTTGTAGGTATGTTCTTCCAGGAAAAGGGAATTTTTCCAAGATTGTTGATCGTAGGTCTCTTGGGAACTCACACTGTACTGTTCCAATAAAGGCTTGGTAATACCAATTATCACCATCAACAAAATATAAAAATATAGCTCTTTACATTTGTAAAAATATAACACTTTATGAAAAAACAACCTAAATGATTGGCCAGATAATCCAGTGACCACTTTTGTTTTTTATAAATTTATTTTAAAACACAATATAGACATGGAGTATTAAGTTAAAAATGTCACAGGATAGACCAGAACATTTTTCATTATACCCAATTCTTATCAACCAAAATTTATCAACTAAATTTATTAAATAAACTTTAAGGAAATATCTTCTTGTTTTTTTTCTAAACATCTTTATTGGAGTATAATTGCTTTACAATGGTGTGTTAGTTTCTGCTTTATATTCACTTTGTTATAAAGGAAATATCTTCTATATCACTTATAGATAGGACCTCTGCCATTAAAAGTTCTCATATCTTGACAGTTGGAGAAAAAGATACCTGATGACAGGTAATTGTTGTTAATTCAGTTAGGTGTGAGAATAGTATTACATATAGTTAGGTAGGGAATTATTAGTTTTTGGAGAAAGATGTTGATCTACTTAGAAATGAAGTATAGTGATATATGTAAATTACTTTGAAATGTTTTGGCAATATATAATGTATGCATATATACATATGTACAATTATAGATGCATTTATATATGATATATGAAGTCTCAAATCTTAGGTGCAGAGCAGCTTTTTGTAAGTTTTTTCCCTGGCTTTTTCTTATCACTGCATTATTTCATGGCTTCATTACATCACAATCTCCTTTAGGTCTTTGCTTATATGTCATTGATTTGCCTCCTGCTCTGGGCTCTAATGAATTCTTCCAGTGAATTAAAGGGGAATCTCAATTGCATATCATAATGTCCCATTAATACTTTAAGCCTCACATTGTTCTTTAGTCTAACTCCTTTCTCTACAGCCAGTGAAATGTAAAATGAAGCAAGGGGGAACTCCTGGATTTGAATCAAAAACTGCAATGCATTCATCCTCCTCTGCTTTCCACTTCTCTCTTCCCTTAAAATACACATGAGGTGTGATAATAAATATTTGGTGAACAAACCAGTGGGAAAAAAAATCAATAGATGGATACTTCCAAGAGACAGGTGGTCCTCAAGACAAGTTTATTAAATTTGTCATGTAGCTACTTAAAATTCTGCCAAAGCCGCTCCCTTGCTAGAAACATCTTAGAGGCTTTCTTGAAAAGGCTTATGTTTTCTCCAAACATAAAAGTATAGAACATTTCAAAAGAGAGTTATATTGTGATGCAGCTTGGCTCTTTTCTTGGCACAGATAATATTTCCTGGAAGGTAAAGGGTTAAAGTAGATCTGGTAACATTACAGTTTTATTTCAGTAAAGCAAAATCAATTAGTCTGATGCATACTGTTGAAATCCAAGTAAATGCTAGCATGGTATAATTGCACAAAAATGTCCATGAAAAAAGAATGCGGATCAATAATTGATTTTCTCTCATTTAAATTTTTTATTCTCTGTCAGTCAGTATACACAGTAGAGGGAGTGAAGATTTTTAAAACTCCTTTCTTATTTGAAGTGTGCGATGGCTGGATAAAAGCAAGCTTCTTCCAAACGTAGTTCGCTTATCATTTAAAATCTGTGAATGTGAGGCGCACAGAGGCCCAACTTTTGGAATACATTAAAAACAACAACTGTGAAAAAGAGCGGGAGAGACCTTCAAGATGGAGGAGGAGCAAGACGCGGAGATCACCTTCCTCCCCACAGATACACCAGAAATACATCTACACGTGGAACAACTCCTGCAGAACACCTACTGAACGCTGGCAGAAGACCTCAGACCTCCCAAAAGGCAAGAAACTCCCCACGTACCTGGGTAGGGCAAAAGAAAAAAGAATAAACAGAGGCAAAAGAATAGGGACGGGACCCGCACCAGTGGGAGGGAGCTGTGAAGGAGGAAAGGTTTCCACACACTAGGAGCCCCTTCGCGGGCAGAGACTGCGGGAGGCGGAGCGGGGAGCTTCGGGGCCGCGGAGCAGAGCGCAGCAACGGGGGTGCGGAGGGCAAAGCGGGGAGATTCCCGCACAGAGGATCGGGGCCGACCGGCACTCACCAGCCCGAGAGGCTTGTCTGCTCACCCGGGGCAGGCCGGGCTGGGAGCTGAGGCTCGGGCTTCGTTTGGAGCGCCGTGAGAGGACTGGGGTTGGCGGTGTGAACACAGCCTGAAGGGGTTAGTGCGCCACGGCTAGCCGGGAGGGAGTCCGAGAAGAAGTCTGCACCTGCCGAAGAGGCAAGAGACTTTTTCTTCCCTCTTTGTTTCTTGGTGCGCGAGGAGAGGGGATTAAGAGCGCTGCTTAAAGGAGCTCCAGAGACGGGCGCAAGGCCCGGCTAACAGCACGGACACCAGAGACGGGCGGGAGACGCTAAGGCTGCTGCTGCCGCCACCAAGAAGCCTGTGTGCGAGCACAGGTCACTATCCACACCGCCCCTCCTGGGATCCTGTGTAGCCTGCCACTGCCAGGGTCCCGGGATCCAGGGACAACTTCCCCGGGAGAACGCACAGCGCACCTCAGGCTGGTGCAACGTCACGCTGGCCTCTGCCGCCGCAGGCTCGGCACACATCGTGCCCCTCCCTCCCCCCGGCCTGAGTGAGCCAGAGCCCCTGAATCAGCTGCTCCTTTAACCCGTCCTGTCTCAGCGAAGAACAGATGCCCTCAGACGATGTGCACACAGAGGCGGGTCCAGATCCAAAGCTGAGCCCTGGGAGCTGTGTGAACAAAGAAGAGAAAGGGAAATCTCTCCCAGCAGCCTCAGGAGCAGCGGATTAAATCTCCACAATCAACTTGATGTACCTGCATCTGTGGAATACATGAATAGACAACAAATCATCCCAAAATTGAGGCAGTGGACGTTTGGAGCAACTGTAGACTTGGGGTTTGCTTTCTGCCTCTAATTTGTTTGTGGTTTTATGCTTATCTTAGTTTAGTATTTAGAGTTTATTATCATTGATAGATTTCTTTATTGATTTGGTTGCTCTCTTCCTTTTTTTTTTTTA
>NW_006773409.1:528465-585078 GCF_000442215.2 Lipotes vexillifer | reverse complement strand
GGCCTCTCCCATTTGCGGAGCACAGGCTCCGGATGCGCAGGCCCAGCGGCCATGGCTCACCGGCCCAGCCGCCCCGCGGCATGTGGGATCCCCCCGGACCGGGGCACAAACCGGCGTCCCCTGCATCGGCAGGCAAACTCTCAACCGCTGCGCCACCGGGGAAGCCCTCTCTTCCTTTTTTGAAGTATATATACTTTCTTTTTTCTCTTTTTGTGAGTGTGTATGTGTATGCTGTTTATGTGATTTGGTCTGTATAGTTTTGCTTTTACGATTTGTCCTAGGGTTCTCTCGGGTTTATTTTTGGATAGTTTTTAGCGCTTGTCACCATTGGTGGATTTGTTTATTGTTTGGTTGCTCTCTTCTTTCTTTCTTTTTTCAATGACTTATTAATTTTTTATTCTTAATAATTATTTTTTATTTTAATAACTTTATTTTCTTTTTCTTTTTCTTTTTTTTTTTTTTTGCGGGATGCAGGCCTCTCACTGTTGTGGCCTCTCCTGTTGCAGAGCACAGGCTCCAGACGCGCAGGCTCAGTGGCCATGGCTCATGGGCTTAGCTGCTCCGCGGCATGTGGGATCCTCCCGAACTGGGGCACGAACCTGTGTCCCCTGCATCGGCAGGCGGACTCCCAACCACTGCGCCACCAGGGAAACCCCTCTTTCTTACTTTTATTCTCACTTTTCTTCTGAGGTGTGTGGCTGACAGGGTCTTGGTGCTCCGGCCACTTGTCAGGCCTGTGCCTCTGAGGTGGGAGAGCTGATTTCAGGACACTGGTCCACCAGAGACCTCACGGCTCTATGTAATATCAAACGAAAAAGCTCTCTAAGAGATCTCCATCTCAATGCTAAAACCCAGCTCCACTCAATGAACAACAGGCTACAGTGCTGGCCACCCTATCCCAAACAACTATCAAGACAGGAATACAAACCCACCCATTAGCAGAGAGGCTGCCTAAAATTGTAATAAGTTCACAGACACCCCAAAACACACCACCAGGCGCAGTCCTGCCCACCAGAAAGACAAGAACCAGTGTCACCCACCAGAACACTGGTGGAGGAACCAGTTCCCTCCACCAGGAGGCCTACACAAGCCAGTGAATATCAATTACAAAGATATCAATTACAGGAAAAAATCTGTAAAAAATACAAACACATGGAGGCAAAACAATACACTACTTAATTGCATCCAGGATAAATCCAAGAAGAAACATGCCAAGACACATATTAATCAAACTATCAAAAATTAAAGACAAAGGAAAAATATTAAAAGCAGCAGGGAAAAAAACCAAATAACATACAAGTGACTCCCCATAAGCTTAACAGCTGATCTTTCAGCAGAAACTGAGCAATCCAGAAGGGAGTGGCAGGACATATTTAAAGTGAAGAAAGGGAAAAAACTACAACCAAGATTACTCTACCCAGCAAGGATTTCATTCAGATTCGAGGGAGAAATTAAAACCTTTACAGACAAGCAAAAGCTAAGAAAATTCAGCACCACCAAACCAGCTTTACAACAAATGCTAAAGGAACTTCTCTAGGCAGGAAACACAAGAGAAGGAAAAGATCTAAAATAACAAACCCCAAACAATAAAGAAAATGGTAATAGTAACATACATATCAAAAACTACCTTAAATGTAAATGGGTTAAATGCTCCAACCAAAAGACATAGACTGGGCTTTCCTGGTGGTGCAGTGGTTGAGAGTCTGCCTGCCGATGCAGGGGACACGGGTTCGTGCCCCGGTCTGGGAAGATCCCACATGCCGTGGAGCGGCTGGGCCTGTGAGCCACGGCCACTGAGCCTGCGCGTCCGGAGCCTGTGCCCCGCAATGGGAGAGGCCACAACAGTGAGAGGCCCGCGTACCGCAAAAAAAACAAAAAGGATGTCACAAAGAAAGAAAACTACAGGCCAATATCGCTGATGAGCATAGATGCAAAAATCCTCAAGAAAATACTAGCAAAGAGAATCCAACAGCACTTTAAAAGGATCATACACCATGATTAAGTGGGGTTTATTACAGGAATTCAAGGATTCATCAATATACACAAATCAATCAATGTGATACACCATATTAACAAATGGAAGGAGAAAAACCATATCATCATCTCAATAGATGCAGAAAAAGCTTTCAACAAAATTCAACACCCATTTATGATAAAAACCTCCAGAAGGTAGGCATAGAGGGAACTTACCTCAACATAATAAAGGCCAATAAAGGCCATATATATATGGCAAAACCAAGGAGCTCATGCAACTCAATAACAAAAAGCAAACAACCCACTCCAAAAATGGGCAGAAGACCTAAATAGGCATTTCTCCAAAGAAGATGTACAGATTGCCAACAAACACATGAAAGAATGCTCCACATCACTAATCATTAGAGAAATGAAAATCAAAACTACAATGAGGTATCACCGCACACCAGTAAGAATGGCCATCATCAAAAAAATCTACAAACAATAAATGCTGGAGATGGTGTGGAGAAAATGGAACCCTCTTGCACTGTTGGTGGGAATATAAATTGATACAACCGCTATGGAGAACAGTATGGAGGTCCTTAAAAAACTATAAATAGAACTACCACACGACCCAGCAGTCCCACTACTGGGCATATACCCTGAGAAAACCATAATTCAAAAAGAGTCATGTACCGCAATGTTCATTGCAGGTCTATTTACAATAGCCAGGACATGGAAGCAACCTAAGTGTCCATCGACAGAAGAATGTATAAAGAAGATGTGGCACATATATACAATGGAATATTACTCAGCCGTAAAAAGAAACGAAATCGAGTTATTTGTAGTGAGGTGGATGGTCCTAGAGTCTGTCATACAGAGTGAAGTAAGTCAGAAAGAAAAACAAATACCATGTGCTAACACATATATATGAAATCTAAAAAAAAGAAGATTCTGAAGAACCTAGGGGCAGGACAGGAATAAAGATGCAGACAGAGAGAATGGACTTGAGGACATGGGGAGGGGGAAGGGTAAGCTGGGACTAATTGAGAGAGTGGCATGGACATATATACACTACTAAATGTAAAATAGATAGCTAGTGGGAAGCAGCCGCATAGCACAGGGAGAGAAACTCGGTGCTTTGTGACCACCTAGTGCCATGGAAGAGGGAGGGTAGGAGGGAGACACAAGGAGGAAGAGATATGGGGATATATGTATATGTATAGCTGATTCACTTTGTTATAAAGCGGAAACTAACACACCATTGTAAAGCAATTATACTCCAATAAAGATGTTAAAAAAAACAAACACTCGATCACGGTTGTATGATCATTTTAATGTGCTGTTGGATTCTGTTTGCTAGTATTTTGTTGAGGATTTTTGCATCTATGTTCATCAGTGATATTGGCCTGTAGTTTTCTTTCTTTGTGACATCTTTGTCTGGTTTTGGTATCAGGGTGATGGTGGCCTCATAGAATGAGTTTGGGAGTGTTCCTCCCTTTGGTATATTTTGAAAGAGTTTGAGAAGGATAGGTGTTAGCTCTTCTCTAAACGTTTGATAGAAATCTCCTGTGAATCCATCTGGTCCTGAGCTTTTGTTTGTTGGAAGATTTTTAATCACAGTTTCAATTTCAGTGCTTGTGATTGGTCTGTTCATATTTTCTATTTCTTCCTGGTTCAGTCTCAGAAGGTTCTGCTTTTCTAAGTATTGTCCATTTCTTCCAGGTTGTCCATTTTATTGGCATAGAGTTGCTTGTAGTAATCTCTCATGATCCTTTGTATTTCTGCAGTGTCAGTTGTTACTTCTCCTTTTTCATTTCTAATTCTGTTGATTTGAGGCTTCTCCCTTTTTTTCTTGCTGAGTCTGGCTAATGGTTTATCAGTTTTGTTTATCTTCTCAAAGAACCTGCTTTTAGTTTTATTGATCTTTGCTATCGTTTCCTTCATTTCATTTTCATTTATTTCTGATTTGATCTTTATGATTTCTTTTCTTCTGTTAACTTTGGTTTATTTTTGTTTTTGTTTTTCTTTATTTGCTTTAGGTGTAAGGTTGTGTATTTGAGATGTTTCTTTTTTCTTGAAGTAGGATTGTATTGTTATAAACTTCCCTGTTAGAACTGCATTTGCTGCATCCCATAGGTTTTGGGCTGTCTTGTTTTCATTGTCACTTGTTTCTAGGTATTTTTTGATTTCCTCTTAGATTTCTTCAATGATCTCTTGGTTATTCAGTAGTGCATTTTTTCACCTCCATGTGTTTTTATTTTTTACAGATTTTTTTCCTGTAATTGATATCTAGTCTCACAGCGTTGTGGTCAGAAAAGATATTTGATACAATTTCAATTTTCTTAAATTTACCAAGGCTTGATTTGTGACCCAAGATATGATCTATCCTGGAGAATGTTCCATGAGCACTTGAGAAGAAAGTATATTCTGTTGTTTTGGATGGAATATACTATAAATATCAATTAAGTCCCTATGGTTTAATGTGTCATTTAAAGCTTGTGTTTCCTTATTTATTTTCATGTTGGATGATCTGTCCATTGGTGAAAGTGAGGTGTTAAAGTCCCCTAGTATGATTGTGTTACTGTCAATTTCCCCGTTTATGGCTGTCAGCATTTGCCTTATGTATTGAGGTGCTCGTATGTTGGGTGCATAAATATTTACAATTGTTCTTTCTTCTTCTTGGACTGATCCTTTGATCATTATGTAGTGTCCTTCTTTGTGTCTTGTAATAGTCTTTATTTTAAAGTCAATTTTGTCTGATATGAGAATTGCTACTCCAGCTTTCTTTTGATTTCCATTTGCATGGAATATCTTTTTCCATCTCCTCACTTTCAGTCTGTATGTGTCCCTAGGTCTGAAGTGGGTCTCTTGTACCCAGCATATATACAGGTCTTGTTTTTGTATCCATTCATCCAGTCTATGTCTTTTGGTTGGAGCATTTAATCCATTTACATTTATGGTAGTTGTCGATATGTATGTTCCTATTCCCATTTTCTCAATTGTTTTGGGTTTGTTATTGTAGGTCTTTTCCTTTTCTTTTGCTTCCTGCCTAGAGAAGTTCCTTTAGCATTTGTTGTAAAGCTGGTTGGGTTGTGTTGAATTCTCTTAGCTTTTGCTTGTCTTTAAAGGTTTTAATTTCTCTGTCGAATTTGAATGAGATCCTTGCTGGGTAGAGTAAGTAATCTTGGTTGTACGGTTTTCCCTTTCATTCCTTTAAATATGTCCTGCCATTCCCTTCTGGCTTGCAGAGTTTCTGCTGAAAGATCAGCTGTTAACCTTATGGGGATTCCCTTGTATGTTATTTGTTGTTTTTCCCTTGCTACTTTTAATATTTTTCCTTTGTATTTAATTTTTGATAGTTTGATTAACATGTGTCTTAGTGTGTTTCTCCTTGGATTTATCCTGTATGCGACTCTCTGTGCTTCATGGACCTGATTGACTTTTCTTTCCCATATTAGGGACGTTTTTTACTATAATCTCTTCAAATATTTTCTCAGTCCCTTTTTTTTCTCTTCTTCTTCTGGGACCCCTATAATTTGTATGTTGGTGCATTTAACGTTGTCCCAGAGGTCTCTGATGCTGTCCTCAATTCTTTTCATTCTTTTTTCTTTGTTCTGCTCTGCAGTAGTTATTTCCACTATTTTATCTTCCAGGTCACTCATTCATTCTTCTGCCTTAGTTATTCTGCTATTGATTCTTTCTAGATAATTTTAAATTTCATTTATTGTGTTGTTCATCATTGTTTGTTTGCTCTTTAGTTCTTCTAGGCCCTTGTTAAACGTTTCTTGTATTTTCTGCCTTCTATTTCCAAGATTTTGGATCATCTTTACTATCATTATTCTCAATTCTTTTTCAGGTAGACTGCCTATTTCCTCTTCATTTGTTTGGTCTGGTGGGTTTTTACCTTTCTCTTTCCTCTGCTGTGTAGTTCTCTTCCTTCTCATTTTGTTGAACTTACTGTGTTTGGGGTCTCCTGTTCACAGTCTGCAGGTTCGTAGTTCCCGTTGTTTTTGGTGTCTGCACCCAGTGTGTACAGTTGGTTCAGTGGGTTGTGTAGGCTTCTGGTGGGGGGGACTAGTGCCTGTGTTCTGGTGGGTGAGGCTGGATCTTGTCTTTCTGGTGGGCAGGACCACGCCTGGTGGTGTGTTTATGAACTTATTATGATTTTAGGAAGCCTCTGTGCTAATGGGTGGGGTTGTGTTCCTGTCTTGCTAGTTGTTTGGTATGGGGTGTCCAGCATTGTAGCTTGCTGGTTCTTGAGTGGAGCTGGGTCTTAGCATTGAGATGGAGATCTCTGGGAGCCCTCTTGCCATTTGATGTTATGTGTGGCAGGGAGGTGTGTGGTAGACCAATGTCCTGAACTCGGCTCTCCCACCTCAGGCATGACACCTGCCTGGAGCACCAAGGCCCTGTCAGCCACACGGCTGCTAGTGTTGGTGGGTCTCCTACAGAAGCAGGTCATGGGTGTGGCTCACTGTGGGGACAGGGTCATTGGCGGCAGAGTTTCTGACCTTTCTATTATTGCAGAAATTAAATGCTATTGAATTTTTTAGTTATATTGAACTATATGGGACTATCTATCTATTTCAGTAATTTTTGCTTATAGATCCTGACTTTGCCTTTTAGGGCTACAAATAACTTCCCTTAATGGGAAGCATTATATTATAGAAAAGCTGTTGTCAACCATGGTCCCTTGGCCACTAGCATGAGCCTCAGCTGGGAACTTGTTCGAAATGCATTTATCTGGCCCCGCCCCAGAAATGCTGAGTCAAATATTCTGTGGGGTGGGGTTTAGTAATCCATGTATTAAGAAGTCCTCCAGGTGATTCTGAAACTTGCTAATGTTTAAGAATCCCTACTTTAACTCTTTCGTATCTCTTATGAAATAATGAGTGTCATCCTAGGATGATTTCTAGAATTGCTGTTAACTCCCCCAAACAAGGTTTGGATTAAATAAATAAAACCAAAATCTCTCCTATTTTTTAAACACTCTGAAAGAAGTCCACCAAATTCAGTTCAGGAGACAGCGAGCTCATATTCTGATTGATCAAATAAAGGAACATGAGAAAGAGAATAATTTTTTTTTTTGCAACTTAATGAAGGTAGCCTTTTTCTGATTGTTATTAGCCCCATAGAGCAAAAGGAACTATAGGGAAAAACAAAAGCAACATCAACAGGAACAGACATGGTGGTGAAAGTTTTCTTTTTCTTTCCTTCTTCTTTTTTGTAAATTAGGATTTATCATTTCTTTTTGTTGCTTTAAAGTTCAGAGAAAGCCTCTCCCGACTAATTGTAATTAAGATCATAAGTTACTACTGGAAGAATTCTGAGATTGGATTTAACACATCCTTATTACTCTACAGATGAGGAAACTGAGTTTTAAGGTGGATCAACTAGCCACCCACGTGGGATTTATGGTCAAATGCATCCATTACAGCAGATTCTGGACCCTAAAACAGTCTGTGGATTCCTGATTCTTCATGCTTTTTTGTCCATATCAGGCTGTCTTTCTCTTCTTGTTCTGGAACTATTCTTGTTACCATGGAAGTTACAGAAATAGAGTAGCATGGTGCACACTCTCAGATTTGGAGCAGTTCATGGTTGTGAGTGTGGCCTGGCACATCACGGTGCAAATGTAAAATTCCAAAAAGTAAATGTGTGGGCAATCCGAAGGACACAGCGTTCACCGGTCTGTTTATTTACTCATATGCTCCTTCACTCATTGATTTTCTCTGCTCAACAATTTATTTAATAGGCATTTTCTTAGAACCTATATGTGCTCAATTCTGAATGGTAACTGGGGAATACTGGGTGGTCTATACAGTTGGATGTCATTTCCATGAAGGTAAGGACTGGATTTTATACACATTATAAACCTGACCGTGATTATGCACTGTCTTACAAATGTTAAATTAATATTCATTTGATGGATTATTGCAGAAAGGACAATCAAGAAGGATAGTTTATAGTAAGCACCCACTCCCCAGCTAAGAATGGAGAGGCAGGAAGAGCACTCATAACCCAGAGAAGAGAGAGTCAGTAGAGGCCTCAGGACTAGAAAGCAGTGTGGCTGAGGTGGGTTTGAACTGAGTAAGGGAATAAAGGAAGTGACTTCTAGACTGAAGGACATGGATACAAGCTTCCAGTTCGGAAGTACCAACGGAGCATTTACGAGACATCAGTCTAACATTGTAGCTTGGGCTCCTTGAATATCTTCGAACTACAGCACCTAAAAATAATTACACATCTGGATGTTTTTTGAGATTAACAGAGAAGTGGCATGAAAATTTAAGGTACTAGGTGGTGGAAGTTTTCGAGTGGGAAGGGGGCTCCTAAGATACTTGCCAAGACTCCTCTTTGCCAGACACTTGGCTTTCTGATTTTCATTGCTATGCACTGTGTTTATCTGTAAAACAGTTATCAGCAGTCGTTTACTGAGCAACTGTAATGGACAGGAAAGGATGTGCTTAGGAGCAGAAATAGGGTAAATGTAAAAACTGTTGACTAAACTAGCTTCCACGCTTCACCCCTCTGACAGTACCCATATCTGCCTCCAGATGATCTACTCTTAATTAGATACGTATTGCTAGATTATGAATGGAAAATTAAAATGTTCATGGGACGAGGCAGGTAAAACAAGTGACTGGAGCAGATGTAGGTGCACATGCTGACCCTGAAAAGCTGGAGAAGGTTTGCCTGTACAAAAAAGGCAGCTGCTATAGAGACCCATAATGAAATGTCAGCCCGGCTGCCATATATTCTGAATTTTTCAAGAGAAGCTAGGCATATAGATTCTATTTAAAATCACTCAGTTTTAAAATATTGTCTCCAACTTATAACTAATTGTATCAGCTCCACAAAACACAATAGCAACCCTCATTTTGACCTGGACTTCAGTTTGTAAACGTGAAGTTAGATGAATCTCAGACTTCCAGGAAGCAATCTTTGGAGGAATAGTTCTTGGACATTTGGTCTGGAACTCTGTGATCTTTCCCAGCCTCTGGCTTCCTAAGAGCTCTTGTGTCTGCTTGATACTGTGTGAAGTCTGATTTGCAAAATTAATGTCTACTGAGCCTCCTGTTAGGGAATTTGATTTGTCATATGTTTCCTTCCAAACCTCAAATTGTGTTTCCAGCCAGACAATGTAATAATCCTACCCAAGATGTCCCCAAATGCTGCTAAAAATCATGAGGATCCACTGAGGTTTGAATACAAATGTTAAGTCTATTGTTATGGATTGAAAGTATTTACCGTCTCCCATCCAGATAATTAAAGGAACAAATTATGCATTTTGAAAGTGCCTGCACAGTCCTGCATTGTAGCATCAGCTGGATGAGACCTCATACAGTGGGGCTTTCTGCAGCTTCCAGAACCTGTGTGAAAATCACAGAATAAAACCTGTATGTTTATTATTTCTTTGTGAGTTCAGTTTAGACTAATAAAGACAATGGTCTTCTGCATTATGAAATACCATTTGTGGCAATTTCTCTAGAGTGTGTTTCTGGAATGTTTTGGACCGTGACCAAACATGAAATACTTTTTTCCTTGCTGCCTAGTACACACACACAGAAACACACAGACAGAAACACACACACTCACAGAAACACACACACTCACATACAGAACTTCAAGAAGCAATTTTTAATTTTACTCCATAACTGTCATATATTTTTTTATCTTTTCATTTTTCTTCTAGACTAGCCAAGTGTAAGCGATTCCATTCTATTGCATTAATAAGTCATTAAAAAGATGTTACAATCCACTAATGAGTTGCAACCCACAGTTTCCAAATAATTGTTCTAAAATATGTTATTTTTTATAGTGATTCTTAATTGACTTGATTGCTCAAGGTCAATGCTGGATAAATCCTTAAAAAAAACCAGAGGAAGAGAAAGAGTAAGATGGAAAGAGAGGGAGACAGAGAGAGACGGAAGGAAAAAACAATTCCAGTGGATGGTCCCAATTCTTTAGTTCTTTCATTTATCATTCTAGTACCTACCATTAATTGAGCACTAATTAAGCACTACTTAAGTCCCAGTTGAGATTGGGATTAGAATGAAGTGAGTGAGTGAGGCACCTAAGGTGCAATGTTTAAGGAAGCACTCATATTATTTTAAATTGTCCAAAGGATAAATCTTAATCAGGCCAATGTACAAATAGACCTGGGACTTTAAAAATGGGCAGGAATCAGGATAAAAATGGGAAGTACATTTCTTTAAAAGGATATGGTATAAGTCATTTCAGGGCATTAGAATAAGTGTAGGGTATTTAGGAGATTTGGTCTGGAATAAGAAGACCCTATCTGGTCCTTGAAAATCTTGAAAGTATAAATTATACTATGCTTCACTTCCTTTTTTGTGAGATTTGCTGTAACTAGATCAGTCTTGGATAATACTGATGTTTTTGTTGTTGGTGATGATGACAAACACAGTAGTATTTACAGTGCCAGGCACTAGACTAAGCAATTTACATGCATTAGGTCACTCAGTAGCTTGTATCTTGGCTCTTCCTTCTCTAACTGGTTGGTTTATTCTTCGCTCACAAGCAGATAGCTTTCCTCCCACTTGGTCCTAGATTCTCCCAAGACTTCTTTCTCTGTAGCTCTCTGCTAAGTGCTCGGTGAGGGCTGGTTGATGGGGTCAGAGTGAGTGGTGCTGGGATTGTGCTTGCTCTCTTTATTTTCATGGACCAGTCATCACCTTCCAGGCTTTGTATAGGACCTTGTAGGGAAGTGAAAAGATGTCAAAAATATTTCTGAATAAGTAGTGTGGATTATCTCTGTATATTAAAATGTAATCCAGCCATCATTTCTCACTTCTCATCTTACTTGAGTTGTGGTTTATCAAACACTTTCTTCATGTTGTGTCCAGGATGGCTTAGGCTCCTGCTTCTCCTCTTATCTTTCTACTTCTACCTATTCCTTCTCAGTTGTTGTTGTTTTTTTTTTTTTTTGGTTTGTTTTCTTTTCTTTCTCTGCCCTCCCCCGCCCCCTCCCCAGCTTGTTTCTTCTTATCTCTCTGACCTCTAAGTGTTAGAGAACCCTGAGCTCAGTTCATGGACTTCTGTTGTTTTACTTCCTAGGGGACATTATCTAGTCTCATTAATTTAAATATCATCTTCATGCTGATGATTCACAAATTTGCATCTTCAGCTCAGAGTTTTCCTCTGAATTCAAGGTTTGTATAGACCTCTGCCTACTTGACATCTACACTAAGATGTCCAAAGGTCATTGTGCAGAAAAGAGGTCTGACAATGGAGTTAACACAGCAAGACTGAGACTGCTGTCCTTAGAAAAGTTTGTTTGTAAGGTTAGCTGTTGGCTGGCATCTGGGAACTTGACCCTCAGAATGAGTGTTCCCAATCAACAGTTAACCAATAAGAATGGCTCACTGTGTCTAAACTGTGCAAACAGTGTGGCTTATTGCTGAACACGTGCTTTCCTTCGGGAAGTCTGGGACTTTGGTGAATGCTAGGCAGAGGATGCTACTACATGACCAGTCTCCGATAAAAATGTTGGGCACCAAGTCTCTAATGAGCTTTCCTCATACACATATTTTGCGTGTGTTCCCACAGCTTGTTGCTGTAGGAATTGAGCCTGTCCTCTGTTTCCACTGGGAGAGGACTCTTGCAAATGTTTGCCTGGTTTCTCCAAACTTCATTTTGTGTGTCTTTTCCTTTTGCTGAATTTGTTTTGTACCCTTTTGCTGTAACAAATCCTAACTTTGTGTACAACTATATGCTACATTCAGTTAGCTCTTCCCTTGAATAGTTGAAGCTAGGGATGGTTTTGGGGATTCCTTACACAGCCATCCAAAGTTAGATGTCCAAAATTGACCTTTTGATATTCTTATCAATCAAATAAAAACAAACAAATAATTAAACAAGCAAATAAAAATGATTCCTCCTGTGCCTACTTTTATAGTCTTCCCTATCTTCGTTAATGGTAATTCCATTCTTCCGAATTACCCAGGCCAAAATTCTTAGCATCCTCTTTGCCATCTCTCTTTCTATCACAGTCCACACTTGATCCGTTAGCCTGTCGTGTAGCCCCTAAGTTCTAAATGTAACTAGAATTCAACCAGTTTTCCCCAACCTTACTGATACCATATAGTCCATGCCATCACCTAACCCCTCCTTTGAACTGATCACGTAAGTTATTCTCAACAGTATAGTTAAAACAGTCAGAAAACCCTGTTAAAAGTGTGAATTAAGTTATAGAAATCTGCTCCTGAGCCTCCAACAGTTTCTCATTACACCTCTGAGTAAAAGCCAAAGTCCTCACTATGTTCTGTCTGATCTAAATCACTTAACCTCTCCACCTCTGCATGCACTCAGATGCTGTCTCCACTGTCAGACCTCCAAAGCCTTGTCCCTCTACAACCAGAAGGCGCTGCCCTGAGGCTCTTTGAGGTTCTTTAATTATTGTTCCCTCTGCCTGAATTGTTCTTCCCCTAATATTCACACGATCAGCTCCGCTATTCAAATGTCGTATTCTCAGTGAAGACTACTCTGCCTATTCTATCTAAAATTTTACCCTCACCCAACAGTTTATATTTTGCTTCCTGCTTTTTATTTACTTTGCTATCTTTAACTTCTAATATATTATTTCGGACTGAATTGTGTCTCTCCAAAACTCACGTGCTGAAGACCTAATTCCCAACATGAATGTATTTGGAGAAAGGCCTTTAAAGAGGTCATTAAGGTTAAATGAGGTCATAAAAGTGGGGCCCTAATCCAGTGCAACATGGCTGGTGTCCTTATGAGAATCAAGGAAGAGACACCAGAGAGGCAGGCACACACATAGAGAACAGGTATGTGAGCAAATAGCAGGAAGAACAGCCGTCTGAAAGCCAGGAAGAGAGACGTCAGGAGAAACCAAATATGCAGACACCTTGATCTTGGACTTCCAGCCTCCAGAATTGTGAGAAAATACAGTTCTGTGATTTTTTTTTGATGCAGCCTTAGCACACTAATATATATATGCTAGTTATTTTAGTTATTTATTTTGAATACTGCTTGTATCCCTCATTAGAATGTAACTTTCATTTGGGAAGGAATTTTTATCTGTCATTCACCCCTGGAATTCTCAGTTCCTATAAGGAGCCTGAACCAGGAGAGGGGTCAATTAATATTTGTTGAATGAATGAATAAATTGTGAGAAACCAATCTTGATCTACGCAGCTGTTCTTTTCATCTCTGCATTGTTGTGGTAGATTGACTGAAAAAATGGTTTGAATTCTTTACCCCTTCTTGTATATGCCCTTTGCAATGTGATTTTGCAGGTCTTCCTTATCAAGAAGTCACATCTATTTCCTCATTCGTTGAATATGGATTGACTTTTTGACTTGTGTTGGTCAATAAAATATGTGCAAACGTCAGTGTGCTAGCTCTGAACCTAGGCCTCCAGGGACCTAATCTGCTTCCATTCCCTTTTTTAGAACAATCTTTGTCATGAGAGCAAGCCCAAGCTATCTTATTGGAGGACAAATGACTATGTGGAAGAGAGACAATCATCCTACCTGAGAACATTCTAGACTAGCCAGTCTCCAGCTGACCACAGACGTACAAACAAGACTAGGTTAGTTTGGCCAAACTCAGCCAAGATCAGCAGAGCTTCTCAGCTGACCCATAGATTAGTGGACAACATACATGTTTTTTATTTTATGCTAGCAAGGATTTAAAGTTTTCGTTATCGTAGTATTACAGTGGCAATAGATAATTATGCATCTGATAGTGACCCCAGGAAGTATTTTGTATGTCAGAGATGTCTTTTGTCTTTGAAAGATATCTCAGCTTAAAAGAAAGTTCATGGGCTCTAGAATCAAATCGAATTGGGTTCAAATCCCAGATCCATCATTCATGGTTAACCTAGTGCAATTTACTTAACCTTTTGATCTTCTCCTTATAATTTGTGAGTTAAAGATAGGAATAGCTGCTATTCATTTACTCCTCACAGAGTTTTTGTGAGGAGTAAATGAGAAACTTACATGTCGGACACCTGGCATAACTACTGCTGTTGATCTAAAAAACATCACCAACTTCCCCTAATAACTATTTGACGCCGATTCATCTATTCATTAATCTAGTGCTTATAGAAACAATTTATAATTTTTCTTATTAGACCCATCGGCCTGGTATGCTTGGTATACTGGTATATTGACTGTTCAAAACTGTGCTTCCTTTTAGCCATCCTAACTGGCATCTCTAAACTTCAAGGGACTACCTTACAGATTTAATGACCTGGTTCATTTTTATTTCATTTGTACCCTTCATGATCTTATTGACTTAGGCCAAATACTTTCTTAATTTTCTATTTCTGAACTAAAGAGGCTAATTTCCAAACGTCAGCATAGCGAAAACTGGACACTTCTGATTCAGTACCTTATACCTGGAAATTGACTGAGATATTCCCAGCAGTTGTTGGTTACCTTTGATAAGTCCAAGTGAAATATGGGCTTTTCAGTGCAAGGACAGAGGCCCTTGAAATGTCCATTCAAAGTCCCACAAATCTGCCTGTGAATACTTAGGCTGCTATTTTTGAATATTTATTCTTTTATTTTATGCAGCCTCTTCAATAAAATTTAGAGAAGCAGGTTAAATTTGATGCAATGTCTTGGGCATTAGATTTAGAGAAATACATGCTAAAGAGAGACAGCTTTTTTTTCTTTTTTAATTTTTACTTTATTTTTTAACAAGAAGTTAGCTTAAGCGCTACTTTTAGGTGAAAGCATTCTATAACTGACATCATTTTTAATTACTCTATATTGATTAAACACTTTAGCTGGATTTGTACATCTGGTCAGAAATTATGAGTTGTAAATCAAAATCTAACTTTTCCTTTGATCCCATTTTAGCTTTCTCTTTCTCCTCTGGGTCAGAGGATGGATAAAAAGTGATGATAACATCTAATAAAATTTTGGAAACTAAAATCCATTTGACTGGTAATGATTTCTCTTGTAGAAAAACTTAAATACAATTTTGTTGAAATGCATGAACAGGGATTCATTGATACTTGTTTTCTCAAGAATAAAACTGATTTTTCCATATTAATTGTCTTTTCAATAAACCAGCACTCAGTCAAGTCATTAAAATAATTCCATCTCAGATGGCTTTTAATCTAAATTATAAACTGTCATTTTAGAAAGAAAACTGGAAAAAAACTAAGATTTCTTGTTTGAAAACAGGAACTTGATTTCTCTTTTACACTTTCCTTGTAGAATATAAAGTTAGGGTCCTAAGGCAGCTTCCATATTTCTGCAGTGTTATTTATTACACATGCTCACAGATAAATCTGAGCATGCACCTGTAAAACCCTCTAGTTTTGTGTAACTAGAACATTCAGTTGTATTTGGAATACAACACCAAGTTTTATTGTGGCAACAAGGGCACTGCAATGATTTGAATCTCTATCTCTAACTGTCCAGGCCAAGTGGACAATTGAGAAGAGAAATTGATTGGTTGATACATACAGAAAGCCATTTTGTGTGATGATATTTGGTGCCTGGATTGCATGGCAATCTACATTATTTCTGTCTTCTGGGTCTAGATTTTATAGGCTACTGCTTTCAAGTAGACTAAAACTGGGAATACATTAGCTAGCATCATGAAGGCTTATGTTTTACTAAATATAAGCACCATCCAGAGATGTACAACATAGCTAAAAGTTGAATCTATCCTTCCAAGCTTCCTCCTTTCATAGGTGGAGTGAGTAGCTATTGGGTTGCACCCTGCAGACCTGCCAACCCTGTGCCGGCCCAGCCTCAAGACCTAAGAAAGAGCCCAGAGTCAGCAACAGAGACATCAGTAGTTTAAGGGATGGGGGAGCTTACCTATCTGAAGCAAGGTCCTGGAGCAACACTCCACCATGTGTGACAGATGACAGGCAGAACATAGTATTGATAGCAGTCTTCACTCCCAGGGGGAGAGGGAGGTTACCAGTTATAGAGGGAGTTGACGTTAAGTTGGCTCATGGGTTACCAGGGAAACCAGCAGAGGGGCACACCCTTTGATGGGCTATCATAGTAGAGATAGTTCTGTTCTAAAGATTAGAGCAATCACTAATTGGGGCTGGGGGCAATATGTAGGTATATACTGATTAGGCTCTATGATTAAGAGGGAAGTTCGGTCAGATGAGTAGGGCGTGTACAGAGAACAAGGGAGCAGCCACCTTGAGTGGCCTGATCATACGGTAGCCTACATTTAGACAACTACACACTAAAATAAGCTCCAGATCCCAGGCATTCTTCTTCCTCAGTCTGGTGCTTTGTCCTCTATATGAAAGGAATGTGCTGCCTTGCTGGCAGGTAGTTAGAACATCGGGTGCTTCTGAGCGGAGGAGTATGTGTGTATGGTTGGGAGGAGAGACGCTAGGCCTCCTCTGCTCCCCCCCTCCGCCCCATCCACCCCCACCACTACACACTAAAATAAGCTCCAGATCCCAGGCATTCTTCTTCCTCAGTCTGGTGCTTTGTCCTCTATATGAAAGGAATGTGCTGCCTTGCTGGCAGGTAGTTAGAACATCGGGTGCTTCTGAGCGGAGGAGTATGTGTGTATGGTTGGGAGGAGAGACTCTAGGCCTCCTCTGCTCCCCCCCTCCGCCCCATCCACCCCCACCCCCCGCCATTTCTGCTCTGGGGATGTATGTTTAAAGAGAACACCAAAGGCAGACCTGATCAATAGAATGGAGAGCTAAAAGTTCTGTAGAGCTTTGGCAACGCAAGGGAGATACAAAAAGAGGAGGGCTTGCAAGCTAACGCAAATTTTATTTTATCCCTATCGTCTTTCGTCACAGCAGTCACAGGCTTTTTTCTAGCACATCCACTAATCCCACATATATACAGCATAACTGTAAAGCCCCAAGTGTACCTATAACTATACCCCAGTTACTCCCAAGCTACTATTTTCTATGGCAGAATGTTGCCAGTTGATCTGAACTTGTCTAACCTTCAGCAAGTACCAATACCAGAGTCAGTTAAAAATACTGGGGTCTATTGCTAATTAGTAGAGCTCAGTTTAGGTGTGTGTAGCAAATGAGCAGTGAACAAAGGGGATTATCCAAAAAATCCTGATTGTTTTTATCAGCGAGGGGAAACAGATGGCTTGAGTTGGGGGACACAGTGGAAAAAAACCCAGTCCTCGAGATCAGAAATTGCTATTATTTAAATATTTTAAAAATCTTCATGACAATGACACACACACTTAGTAAAAATGAAAAAAAGTTCAAATGAGTATACAATTATTTAATAAAAATAAATCTTCCTTTAACCCCACATTCCAGAGGTAACTATCATCTAATTTCTTGGACATCTTCACCAAATTTGCCGTGCATGCTCATGTATCTACCTACCTGCCTACCTACGTATCTCTTTATCTATTCATCTTTCTGTTAATATGTGGTAAGCTTACTATTCTCATGTTTCTGCACCTCAGCTCAGTGCCTGGCATGTAGGAACCAGTCAACGATTTTATCTATTACTGTTACTCATGGGTTTTAGCTATGTCTCTCTTTGAATATTCCTTTTTTCTATCCTAAGACAGCAGTTAGGTCTGCACTGTGCCACTTTTCTCACAGTCACCTGCCCACCACTGTTGACAATCACAGCATCTGACCCTTTATTAGAGTGAACCTTGACATGATCTAAGGCAGAGGTCTCAACCTTGACTTTGCTTTAGAATCCTCTGGGGAGCATTTAAAAACTATTGATGCCTGAGCCTTGACCCAGACTAAATTAGAATCTCTGAGGGTAGATCCCAAGCATGGCTGGACTTTTAAAGCTCCTCAGCTGATGACAACGTGCAGAGTTGAGAACACTGGTTCAGAGTTTCAGCTTGTCAGGACCAGTTTGGATCCCAATTCTGTTAGTGTTTTAGCTCTTGTCCCTAGTTTTGTATTATGTGTTAATTTGAAAAGCATACCTCCTGATTTCTTCATTCTTCTCACTGGCAGAAAATCTCACTGCTAATTTTTCCTTGTTTTGTTTGCTTATTTTGTAGGAAATTAAGCTTTTTCTGTCTCTAAAATCAAATACAGAAAAGTTCCTGGTCATTTGAAGGTTTGGGGGTTTATTTCATTCTGTACAACTGAGGTTTTATATATTAAGAAAATCACATGACCCCAAATGATTAATGAGCTTCTGTGGCTGTAACATCTGTTTTGCTTACATTGATTCCTCTTGATCTCTCTTGTTGGAAATTTCGAGGCTATATATATACCTGCATGGGCATCACCCAGCCATGATAACCAAATTAATAAAATCTTCACCAGGGCTTCAGCTCATTGATCATTTTCTAGGACTAATGGATTTACCTGCAGCCCATATTGTCTATGTTATATCAGGCAGATTTTCCATGGGCATAGCTATTTAAAGCGAGTTAAGAATATTTAGTACATATTTTTTTTTAAGAAAGAGAAAGTGTTTTGTCAAAGCAGTTACTGGTGAAGAGCCATGTAGAAGGTTTAAAGGCATCATATCACCTCTGTCTCTGATCTCATGGAACAAGTCCTGAGATTATAATAGAGCAAGGTCCTACTTTTATAAAATGCTGTTTCTAAAGAGGTACCATTTTGGCAGCATAAAAGTGAATGTTTAAAAAAGATATTTGAAGTCAGATTGGTGAGTGGGTAAGGGTGACAATTATTCTTAATTTTGGAGGAGCTATTCAAACTCCTGTCCACACAGTGCCATGTGTTCTTTTGGATAAATTGGAAAGGATGGTAAGTGTGGCAGAGGATAACCGAGACCTGAAAATGGATGAAGTGGCTGGGTGCTGTGAGCTACCAATAGCCTGGATTTTTTTTTTTTTCAAAAAACACTGATTCACAGGATTTCCTTGGCCATCCCATTTTTTTCCCCTTCTTTCATTACCCTCAAATGATTTGCAATTCAAAGGGGCAGTTTTTTTTGTTGGAGAAACTTGACCCTATCTAACCATCATACCATTTTTATAAGAAATATTTTGTGAAGTCCTCTTTACTATCCTGAAATATAGATATAAATGTGTGTATATAATAACCTAACCACACACTAATTAAAAGTATCATTATAATGTCTTAACTGTAATATAAAAAATAAAGAAAAAAAGATTTCTGATGAAATAATATATGTTCCAATCTATAAATACTCAGATATGCACAGGAATAAACACTAGGACATGTAATGAATAGTCATTTCTATAGTCATTTTTTCTTTTCTTTTTAAAAGAATTTAAGTATAATTGATCTACAGCATTATGTTAGTTTCATGTGCACATCACAGTGATTCAATATTTTGTACATTACAGAATGATCACCATAAGTCTAGTTGCCATCTGTCATCATACAAAATTATTACAATATTATTGACTATATTCCCCATGTTGTACATTTCATCCCTGTGACTCAGTTGTTTCGAAACTGGAGGTTTGTACTTCGTAAACTCCCTCACATATTTCACTCATCTCCCAACCTCCTTCTGCTCTAGCAACCACCTGTTCATTCTCTGTATCTCTGACTCTATTTCTGTTTTCTTATGTTTGTTCATTTGTTTTTTAGAATTCACATGTAAGTGAAAACATATGGTATTTGTCTTTCTCTACCTAACTTATTTCACTTAGCATAATACCCTCTAGGTCCATCCATATTATCACAAATGGTAAGGTTTCATTATTCTTCATGTCTGAGTAATATTCCATAGATACATACAGAAAATTATATATTCTTTTCCCATTCTTTATCCATTCATCTATCCATGGACACTTTTGCTTACGTATGTTGGCGTCTGTAAATAGTGCTGCAATAAACATAGGGGTGTGTATATCTTTTCAAATTAGTATTTTTATTTTCTTCAGAAAAATGCCCAGAAGTAGAATTGCTAGATCTTATGGTAGTTCTATTTTTAATTTTTAAAATTTTTTAATATATTTTTTAATTTTTAATTTTTTTTACATCTTTATTGGTGTATAATCGCTTTACAATGGTGTGTTAGTTTCTGCTTTATAACAAAGTGAATCAGTTATACATATACATATGTTCCCATATCTCTTCCCTCTTGCGTCTCCCTCCCTCCCACCCTCCTTATCCCACCCCTCCAGGTGGTCACAAAGCACCGAGCTGATCTCCCTGTGCTGTGCGGCTGCTTCCCACTAGCTATCTATTTTACGTTTGGTATTGTATATATGTCCATGCCACTCTCTCACTTTGTCACAGCTTACCCTTCCCCCTCCCCATATCCTCAAGTCCCTTCTCTAGGAGGTCTGTGTCTTTATTCCTGTCTTACCCCTAGGTTCTTCATGCCCTTTTTTTTTTTCTTAGATTCCATATATATGTGTTAGCATATGGTATTTGTTTTTCTCTTTCTGACTTACTTCACTCTGTATGACATACTCTGGATCCAACCACCTCACTACAAATAAATCAATTTCATTTCTTTTTATGGCTGAGTAATATCCCATTGTATATATGTGCCACATCTTCTTTATCCATTCATCCAATGATGGACACTTAGGTTGCTTCCATCTTCTGGCTATCGTAAATAGAGCTGCAATGAACATTTTGTACATGACTCTTTTTGAATTATGGTTTTCTCAGGGTATATGCCCAGTAGTGGGATTGCTGGGTCATATGGTAGCTCTATTTGTAGTTTTTTAAGGAACCTCCATACTGTTTTCCATAGTGGCTGTATCAATTTACATTTCCACCAGCAGTGCAAGAGTGTTCCCTTTACTCCACACCCTCTCCAGCATTTATTGTTTCTAGATTTTTTGATGATGGCCATTCTGACCAGTGTGAGATGATATTTCATTGTAGTTTGTTTGTTTGTTTGTTTTTTGTGGTACACAGGCCTCTCACTGCTGTGGCCTCTCCCGTTGAGGAGCACAGGCTCCGGACGCACAGGCTCAGTGGCCATGGCTCATGGGCCTAGCCGCTACACAGCATGTGGGATCTTCCCAGACCGGGGCATGAACCTGTGTCCCCTGCATTGGCAGGCAGACTCTCAACCACTGTGCCACCAGGGAAACCCCTCATTGTAGTTTTGATTTGCATTTCTCTAATGATTAATGATGTTGAGCATTCTTTCATGTGTTTGTTGGCAATCTGTATATCTTCTATGGAGAAATGTCTGTTTAGGTTTTCTGCCCATTTTTGGATTGGGTTGTTTGTTTTTTTGTTATTGAGCTGCATGAGCTGCTTGTAAATTTTGGAGACCTCCATAATGTTTTCCATAGTGACTATGCCAATTTACATTCCCACCAATTTCTCCACACCCTATTCAACACTTGTTATCTGTTGTATTTTTGATGATAGTCATTCTGACAGGTGTGAGGTGATATCTCATTGTGGTTTTGATTTGCATTTCTCTGACGATTAGTGTTTTGAGCATCTTTTCATGTGTCTGTTGGCCATCTATATGTGTTTCCTTCTCTGTGCAAAACCTTCTTAGCTTGATGTAGTCCCATTTGCTTATTTTTGCTTTTATTGTCCTGGCCTGAGGAGACATATCCAGAAAAATGTTGCTAAGAATGATGTCAAAGAGCTTACTGCCTGTGTTTTCTTCGCGGAGTTTTATGGTTTCAGGTCTTACACGTATGTCTTTAATACTTTTTGAGTTTATTTTTGTGTATGGTGTGAGATAGCAGTCCAGTTTTATTCTTTTGTGTGTAGCTGTCCACTTTTTTGACACCATTTATTGAAGAGGCTGTCTTTTCCCCATTATATATTCTTACTTCATTTATTATAGATTAATTGACTACATACATATCAGGCTCTGTTCAGTTCTATTAACCTATATGACTGTTTTTGTGCCAGTACTATACTGTTTTGATAACTGCAGCTTTGTAGTGTAGTTTGAAATCAGGGAGCATAATACTTCCATTGTTGTTCTTTCTCAAGATTGTTTTGGCAGTTTAGGGTGTTTTGTGTTTCCATATAAATTTTGGAAGTATTTTTTCTAGTTTTGTGAGAAATGCCTTTGGTATTTTTTTTTTTTTTTTTTTTGCGGTACTAGGGCCTCTCACTGTTGTGGCCTCTCCCGTTGCGGAGCACAGGCTCCGGACACGCAGGCTCAGCGGCCATGGCTCACGGGCCCAGCTGCTCTGCGGCATGTGGGATCTTCCCGGACCGGGGCACAAACCCGTGTCCCCTGCATCGGCAGGCGGACTCTCAACCACTGTGCCACCAGGGAAGCCCTGCCTTTGGTATTTTGATACGAATTGCATTGAATCAGTAGATTGCCTTGGGGAGTGTGGTCATTATAGAAATATTAATTCTTCCAGTCCATGAGCACAGTACAGTAAGTCCCCTACATATGAATGAGTTCCATTCCAAGAAAGCGTTTGTAAGTTCAGTGCATTTGTAAGCCCAACTTGTTTGTAAGTCCAACAAAGTTAGCCTAGGTACCCAGCTAACACAATCGACTATATGGTACTGTACTGTAATAGGTTTATAATGCTTTTCACACAAATAATACATAAAAAACAAACAAACACGAAAAAATAAAGAAAACATTTTAAATCTTACAGTACAGTCCCTTGAAAAATACAGTAGTACAGTACAACAGCTGGCATACAGGGGCTGGCATCGAGTGAACAGGCAGAAGAGTTACTGGCCAGAGGAGGGAGAGGAGGTGGGAGATGGTAGAGCTGAAGTATCATCAGCAATATGAAATGGAGGGCAACTTCAATTTCACTTATGTCTGACGTTGATGGCACAGGTTCTGGTTCCTTGCTGGATTGAATTCTGTCTACCCTTTTGAAAAAACAATCCAGTGATGTCTGAGTAGTAGCTCTTTTTTTCTCATCATAGATGACACAGTAGCACTGGATTGCTGCAATCTTCACGTACCTTTCTACTTTCGGGTCCTGTGCCTCAAAAACTAACAGTGCCTCCTCAAATAAAGAAAATCCCCTTGCCATTTCCTGCATTGTGAATCTCTTCGATTCTTCAGTTACTTCTTATTCTTGTCTCTCTTTGTCCTTTCTCTCTGCCTCCAATTCCATCAGGTCTTCATTAGTAAGCTCCTTGTGTTGCACAGTAAGGAGTTAGATGAAGTCCTCCTCTTGAGGAGCTTCTCGCTGAGGGTCACTAAGTTGCTGTAGACCTCTTTGGACTCCTCATCCACCTTTTCAAATCCACGAAAATAGTGAACAAACTGTGTGCAAAGGTTCTACCATCTTTTTTGCCTTGCTCCACTCTGTTAATTATTTTCACTTTTGTTTCCATCGTTATTGCTTGGCACTTCTTAGCAGGAGCAGCCACATCACTGCTGTGTTTACTCTTGCTTCTGGACATCCTGGGCTTGAAATAAAGATACTGTACTACTGTACTCTATACAGTACTGTACAGTCAAGTACACAAAAGCACAACCACTTGTAGTGGATGCATGCATGTGACAATGTATGCCTGACACATGAACTAACTTACATGATTGGACATGAGAATGCACGTTTGCATCTTTGAAAGTTCGCAGCTTGAAGGTTCATATGTAGAACACTTTCTGTATATCTTTTTCCATTTGTTTGTGTCATATTTAATTTATTTCACTAATGTCATAGTTTTCTGAGTACAAGTGTTTTACCTTCTTGGTTAGATTTTTCCCAGGTATTTTATTCTTTTTCATGCAATTATAAGTGGGATTGTCTTCTTAATTTCTCTTTCTAATAGTTCATTGTTAGTGTGAAGCAATATAACAGATTTCTGTATATTAATCTTGCATCCTGCAACTTTACTGAATTCATTTATTAGTTCTAACAGTTTTTTGGTGGTGTTCTTAGGATTTTCTATGTATAATATCATGTCATCTGCAAACAGTGACAGTTTTACTTCTTCCTTTGGATTCCTTTTATTTCTTTTTCATGTCTGATTGCTGTGGCTCAGACTTCCAATACTGTGTTAAATAAAAGTGGTGAGCATCCTTATCTTGGTCCTGATCTTAGAGGAAATGCTTTCATCTTTTCACTGTTGAGCATAATGTCAGCTGTTAGCTTGTCATATACACCCTTTATTATCTTGAGATACGTTCTTTGTATACCTACTTCACTGAGAGTTTTTATTATAAATGAATGTTGAATTTTGTCAAAAGTATTTTCTACATTTGTTGAGTTGATCATATGATTTTTATTCTTCAATTTGTTAATGTGGTGTCACATTGATTGATTTGTGGATATTGAACTATCCTTGCATCTGTGGGATAAATTCCACTTGATCATGGTATATGATCCTTTTAATGTACTGTTGGATTTGATTTGCTAATATTTTGTTGAGGATTTTTGCACCTACATTCATCAGTGTTACTGGCCTGCAATTTTCCTTTTTTGTAGTCTTGTTGTCTGATTTTGTATCAGGGATATGATGGTCTAGTAGAATGAGTTCAGAAGCGTTCTTTCGTCTTCAGTTGTTTGGAATAATTTGAGAAGATTAAGTGTTAACTCTTCTTTAATTGTTCTGTAGAATTTATCATTTATTCATAGACAGCTGTGAACCTGTCTTCGTCCTGGACTTTTGTTTGATGGAAGTTTTTATTATTACTATTATTACTGATTCAATTTTATTACTGGTAATTGGTCTGTTCATATCTTCTATTTCTTTCTGATTTGGTATTGGGAGATTGTACATTTCTAGGAGTTTGTCCATTCCTTCTAGGTTGTTCATTTTATTATAATTGTTTGTAGTAATTTCTTATGATCATTTGTATTTCTGTGGTGTCAGATGTAACTTCCCTCTTTCATTTCTGAATTTATTGATTTGGGCCCTCTCTTTTTTTCTTGATGAATCTGGCTAAAGTTTTATCAATTTTGTTTATCTTTTCAAAGAACCAGTTCTTAGTTTCAATGATTTTTTTCTACTGTTATTTTTTTTTCAGTCTGTATTTCATTTATTTCTGCTCTGATCTTTATTATTTCTTTCCTTCTACTAACTTGGGTTTTGGTTGTTTGTTTGTTTTGTTCTTCTTTTTCTAGTTCCTTTAGCTGCAAGGTTAGATTTTTTGAGATTTTCTTCTTGTTTCCTGAGGTAGGCTTGTATCACTGTAGACTTCCCTCTTAGAACTGCTTTTGCTGCATTCCATAGATTTTGGATTGTTGTGTTTCCATTTTCATTTGCCAATGTGTTTTTGATTCCCTCTTTGATTTCTTCAGTGACCCATTACGTGTTGAGTAGCATAGTGTTTAGCTTGCCCTTTTGGATGATTTTTTTGTTTGTTTTTCTTATAGTTCAGTTCTAGTCTCATCCCACTGTGGTTGGAAAAGATGCTTGATATGATATCAGTCTTTTTAAATTTATTGAAACTTTTTTGTGGCCTAGCATGTAATCTATTGCAGAGAATGATTTATATGCCCTTGGAAAAAAATGTGTATTCTCCTGTTTTTGATGGAAAGTTCTCTATATATCTACTAAGTCCATCTGGCCTAATGTGTCATTTAGGGTCAGTTTTTCCTTGTATATTTTTTTTTTTTTTTTTTGGCGGTACACGGGCCTCTCACTGCTGTGGCCTTTCCCGTTGCGGAGCACAGGCTCCAGATGTTCAGGCCCAGTGGCCATGGCTCACGGGCCCAGGCGCTCCGTAGCATGTGGGATCCTCCCGGACCAGGGCACAAACCCGCGTCCCCTGCATCGGCAGGTGGACTCCCAACCACTGCGCCACTGGGGAAGCCCCTGTATAGTCATTTTTTTACATGGAATTATGGTGAATATGGCAACTACAAATGCAAACTGATATGAGTATGTTGCTTTTATTACAGACTCAAGGACCATGAATGATGTTGCTATCAATGATATGATTTTCTGATAGAATAAACATCTCTTGGCAAAGTTTAAAATACAGTATGCTACAGTCTTCCCTACATTTATGCAATAGTTGAATTCCAGAAAAAAATCAGTTCATATTAAAATCTTGCAAATATACTAATGTTTATAATCAAATAGCATCTTGGCTTGGATGGTTAAAATTAAATGTATCCACTCATAAAAATTATTCCAAAAAATCCCAAACTTAGAAATATCAAGTAAAGATATAGTGCAACAGATTCTCATACATTGCTGATGGGATTGTAAATTGGTAAAATCGTTTTGGAAAACTTTTGTGGCAAGGTTTACTAAAGCTAAATATATGCCTACTCCATTACCCAAAAGTTCTACTCCTAGGTATATATACTCAACAGAAAGCAGCATATATATTCAAAAAAGACATGTGCAAGAATGTTCTTAGCAGCCCCAGATGAAAACAAGCCACATGTCCATTACTATTAGAATGCTAATTTATGGTATATTTATACATAAAATATGTTATAGCAATGAAAATGAAACCAAAACTACATACAGTAACGTGGATGAATCTCACAGACATAATGTAAAACAAAAGAAGCCAATCATAAAAGAGTGTGTAATGAGTTATTTCATTTATATGAATTTCACAAGAGGCAAAACTAATCTGTGGTGAGAGAAATCAGAATAATGGTTAACTCTGAGAGAGAAGAACTGGGGGAACACGAAGAAAATTTCTGTGATAGTGGCCATGTTCTATATATTATTGTAAGTAATGGTTACACAGGTATATTCATTTGTAAAAATGTATTAGGTGATATAAATAAAGTATATATGCATTTTACTTTTAAAAAAGTTTACAAAGCCAAAACATAGGATTCACTTATATGACTATCTAGTGGAACATTCTTTTGGGCTAGAAATATTGCATGGATTTTAGGGCTTCTAGTCCTCTTGGTTCCTGCCCACTAAACCCCCGTAAACTCCAAGCTTTCTCAAAATTCAGTAATTTCTGTACCTCCTGAATTATTACTTACTAAATATATTTTAAAATTAGACTTATCTTTTTAATTGAAATAAATGTACTTTAAAAGAAACGTTATATAAGTAGAAAATCAGTATCATTTGGCACAAATAAAAGGTAATTTTAAAAACAAATGCAATGACACTTGTTATATTCTAACCAAGAACTGTTGCCTGTGTAACCTCTTGACATAAAGCTTGCTTTCTTTTGGTTAGTGTTAGTCTACATTAGAATACTGTGAAAAGTAGAAGAGCATTAAACTGAGACTTTCTCATCAATATAATCAGAAAGTTTAAAAAATAATTGCAGGGCTTCCCTGGTGGTGCAGTGGTTAAGAATCTGCCTGCCAGTGCAGGGGACATGGGTTTGAGCCTTGGTTCGGGAAGATCTCACATGCCATGGAGCAACTGAGCCCGTGTGCTACAACTACAGAGCCTGTGCTCTAGAGCCCATGAGCCACAACTACTGAGCCCGTGTGCCGCAACTACTGAAGCCCACATGCCTAGAGTCCGTGCCCACCAACAAGAGAAGCCACTACAATGAGAAGCTTGCGCTTGCTGCAACTAGAGAAAAGCCTGCACACAGCAACAAAGACCCAACGCAGCCAAAAATAAAATAAAAAAATTTATTAAAAAAATAATTGCAATAATTTCAACCCCAGGACTGTTTACTTCATTACCATTTGTTACATGGATGGTGCATTAGTACACCTTCATACATCTTCAGCCATTCTGCTTTTTCCTGAGTCCCTCATGGCAATTAAAAAATAATCCACATTGCTGTCTCTTCTTAGGTAGATAGACTTATACTCCCCTCAACTTTGTAGCAAATAGTTTGATTATTTTCTGAAGAATGAACAAACATGGGATTTAGGAGTTAAAGTAAGGGATATTTATGGTATTACATTTTATCTGGTTGGCAGTGAGTGAGTGTTTAGTGGTGAGTGATCTAGGTCCAGCTATGTCCACCAACACAGCAAAACAAATGCTAGGAAAATTGGTACAAATAAGAAATCTCTAATTCTGTGTTGATTTTAGGTAAGAGTTTATAGTCAGGAACCCCCTCTATAGATAAATTGATGTAAATGACCATAGATAACACTGATTCTCTTAGTGCCCCCAATTTCAGAGATGTATCCCAAAATACTAACATGATTCAATATTATTTAATCCTATTTATGGGTGCCATACAAATAATCACATAAAATCACCAAAATCATGTGTAATATTCCTTACATATTGAAACTATGACTTGAGGAATAATGCTCTAAATTCTAAAACACAGAGAAGAGAAATGATTGCAGTATTAGGTTGAACTATATACAGTTGAGGTTTTTGAAGGTCAAAAATAGCCAATTGTTAGCAATTTAATATGTTTCAAAATAATACTTGGTAATCATTTTGAATTTCTTTGTATATAATCGTAGTGCATTGTGGTTCTTTTGGGTGGAAAGAAAATCAGACTATGAGTCAGGATCTAGGAGCAGACTCCACCATTAAACAGTGTAATATTGGGTAAATTACTTCTCCTTGGGTAGTGTTTACTCTTGCATGTGGAGGAAACATTAGCTAAATTCGTGGGTCCTGACATGTGCATCACTGGCCTCTGTGAGTCTGTGGAGTTAATGAAGTATGTTCTCGAGTCCATGTTCTTTTCTCACCAAGCATATTTTGCATAAACAATAACATATCTTGCACAATGTCTGAGTGCTTCCATGATAAATGAAGTGTAAAGCAATACATTGAATTCATAGTAGAATTTTATAATATTATATATTTTATAATATATTAAAAGAAAATTATTGCATTTCAAGAATATACCTTTTAAAAAAATATCAGTGTTGAAAGATGTTTTCCATTATCAACTAGTAAAGACTAATATTGAGAAATGCTTTGGGCAAGGATTGCCAATTAATACTCACTAGAGGCAAAGAACAAGTCAAGGGTGAGGCCATTGGTCTCTTTATTTATCGATGTGATGCCTGATAAATATTTTCATTTAGGCAAAATGGCTTATGGAATAAAGACTAAGGATATGCTTTCTCATAGAAACTTGCTAAGTTCCTGTCTGAAATTAAGTCTTGAGAAAAAAGATAAAGAAGCCAGTCTGGAAAATAATCATGAATGTGGCTCTTTGCACATGGAGCTGAATGGGATCAAGTTAATAAAATGCCAACTTGGGTTTTGAGAAGGTTAGAATCCCCAGAAGAATCCCCAACTTGGATTAAAATAGTCTGTTAATATTCAAGACTTAATATGGTAGTTAGGGCTTCAAATTTCTACAAATAGAGAACAGACTAAAAATGCTTTTCAGCCTCTTAAGGAAGCTTCATGTTTTCTTCATATGGGTTCAAGAAGGATCACGGGGAATTAAGGCACTCCCAGAGGGCAAAGCCAAGAACTACAACTTCAGTCTAATCAAAGATCATTCCCCAGCTCTTGGGTACTGGGCCCTAGTAACCTCTGCCCAGTGGGATTTCAGAACTGCTGTAGGCTGGTGGTTCTGTGTGCTTCCAATTCTCCTTTCTGAATGGTATTGTTCATTGTGGCATTCTATCTGTTTTTAAACCATTGTCTGTTGGATGTATGAGCGGCATATAGCTTGTAGGTTTCCAGATCAAGAAGAGCCCCATCTAGATTGAACTGTAGGTGCTTTCAAGAAGTCCCAGAATTTGAGTCTTATACTATAATTATATGAAAATTATGACTTTTTTCCAAGGGAGAATGAATGTATTTAGCATACATAAGGGAAGGAGTTGTATATTTGTGACCAAGAGAGTGGTCTGAAGTGGACTGTATATTTTCCTCAATTATCTGCTGCTCTCCTGTGAGAGAATTATACATTCTGCTTCTTTCAAGTCTGGCTTAGTCATTTGGCTTGCTCTTTTTTTCCCCTACTGCCACAAGAACTGCAAACCCCGATAGGGAATTCTCCTTGAGCCTGGATGTAAGAATGAAGATGACATGGAACAGAGCTGTGCTCAACCCTCATCTGACATAAAATGCCAGCAAGAAATGAACCTTTGTTGTAAGCCATTGAGATTTGGGGGTTATGTGTTATTGTATGTAGCATAATGAAAAGGGTTAAATATCGTCACAGAGCTAACGGTAGCAAAGGTAAAACCAGAACAAGGGCTATTGTTTCCCACTTACAGGGTTCTTTTCATGGCATCTCAACTTCTTTCGTGAGTTGAGTATATTTGAATGTTTTAAGGGTGGTCGCAGTTTTTAAAATACTGTTGTTAGGACACACATGAGTATTGGACTATTAAGGTATTTGTACAGTCCATAAACTACACTTAGGACATGTTCACACAGCCAAGTTAAATAGAAAATGGAAGCAACTGTCTAACTAATTTAACTTCTGATATTCCTTGCTTCAGTTATCTAGATATTTAAAGGGGAAGATTTTTCAAAATTATTCATTTTTTACTCTCTTGGTTTCAGGCTTACTTAGGTATAGATGCAATCTTAAAATTTCCACTAAAGACAGTCTGAAGTGTGATAATTCTTGGAGTGGAACTAAAATAGATAGCTAGCTGGAAGCAGCCGCATAGCACAGGGAGATCACCTCGGTGCTGGTGCTTTGTGACCACCTAGAGGGGTGGGATAGGAAAGGTGGGAGGGAGGGAGACGCAAGAGGGAGGGGATATGGAGATATATGTATACGTATAGCTGATTCACTTTGTTATACAGCAGCAACTAACACAACAAAGTAAAGCAATTATACTCCAACAAAGATGTTAAAAAAAAAGTGGCCCCTTTCTTTTCCCACCTGAGAACTGGTTCCAGTAAAATCCTGACTAAATTATCTGGAAATCCTTGCACAAGGGTCCAAAGCCACAAAAAACTCATTGTATGGTATGGTCTTGAGTTATCACACATATTGTCAACTGCTAAAATTCATACCCACTGCAGTACCATATTTTAGCGTCTGACAGAGATATCATTTAATCACTTTTATCTCACATTTGGATTGTCTTGTTTTATGGAACTGCTTTAACCACTTTTTTTCCTACAAGCTAATGAGCTAATGTACCACTCTCTGTGTTCTGAGGTAACTGCAACTTAAATATATTCAACCTCAACTGTCCTCTATTAAGGTAGAAGGTCTCTGCCCCACAGCTGAATCTGAAAGCTATTTGGGATGAGGTTGTGTCTTTATAATAAACTTGCTGTAGAGAAGCTGCCATTTGGCTGTGAGAGTGTTTTATTGCAGCAAAAATGTAGTTGCATATATTCATTTTATTTTTCATCATTCCTATCCTATTCTCTAGTTTAAATTTTTTCCCCAAAGGTAATTATTTTTTCTTTGCTCCTTTATGTTTTAAAATAAAATTGTAGCAAAATCTATTCAAGAATCCCTGGATGTCAAGAGATCAGAGAAAAGCTTTTACAAACCACTTTCTAAATGAGAAAGAAAAGGCAGCGGCGGGCGGTGGATAAAAGAAAGAAAGAAATGAATACTGTGTCTTAAAAACAGAAGGAGTTTGCCCTGGTTTTGAGTATAATTAAAAAAAATTCGGGACCCAAATGATGATGGTGACAGAGACCATCACACTGAGTCTCTAGAAACCCAAGTTCTAGCTTGGGGTCCTTGACTAGCTGAGAGCATGACCTGGGACAGATCTTTTCACCTGTTAATTTCCTTATCTACAAATTGAAGCCATTAAATTAGCCCTGTTTTCATCTGTGACCTGTGATTCTAAAGAAATCATAGGAAGAGGAACTATTTGCTCTAAACAGGGGGTTGAACCAGTGTGTGTACAAAGCCAGATAAGATAGTCTTGCACGAGTATCAGAGGTGCTGCTGTCAAAAGTGCCTAAAAATCAAATGATAAAAAATAAAATTTAGCTACTTTCTAAGAGCAAGGCGATGTTCTGTCTTCCAAATGCTGCTGGGAGAGCATTGCTAGTTTTATTTTTTGAGAGTGCAGCAATGTTAGGAATCTCTAAAATAACCTTTTCCTGCTTCTGTTTTTATTTTGTTTTTCTCAGACCTTGAATTGTCAGCCACTCAGCATGAAAAGTAAGATTTTTTTTTTTTTTTGGTAAAATACTTTAAAGAAAATACAGCCATTCAGAACCTTTCTGAAGAAAATGACCTCTTGCCTACAGAACTGCCAGCATTTGTGTTAAGCAAGTGTTTCCTTTCCCCTGGAGGCAATTTGGTATATTGTAAGTTACGACCTTGACGTGTTCTAAAGGTTAAGAAAATGTTCCATGTATGTGTTTCTTCCTTTAAAGTTAAAGGAGTTACTTCCTCAGACATGGCTGCTTAATGTTTAATATTCTTGAAAGATAATTACAAAGCTAGAATTGAAGGAACAAGGTCCAGTTGTTTGCCTGAAGTATAATGTACCGAGTTGCTGCTAATGCTTATTCAGTATTGTTTGGGGAAATTGAGGCAGTCTTGGGGGAGCGAGTGAAGGGAGGGTAGGAAGGGTTTGAAGAGCTGAGTCACTTCTCTCCTGATTCTCTCCCTGTGGGGCTGAGTGTCTTGTTTGACACTCAGGAGCTATAAAATAAGGAGGTAAAATAAGCATCCTCTAAGCCACAGCTTTATCAGGAATTTGCACCTTTTGCTCATACAAATGAGAGCTTGAAAGTTAGAAGAACAAAGAAGATTAAGTGAAAGCCCTGCTATTGGATTTTTTGCTCTCTGAAATTTTGAAGGTAAATGATGAGTTTGACTGAACTGTTGTTATCAAAGTGACTTTGGGGGCACTGACTCTGAGTCCAGTTGTCAAGGTCTGGCAAGATGGGAGCTATGAACACTAGACTCCACTCGGTCCCCTCAGGCTAAGCCACTCAACTTAGTGGCTTAGGGAAGCCACTCAAGGGAAACTCAGCTGCTTTGGTTTTTCCTCTCTGGCCCTCACTTTGCAACCCTGTAAAATGGAGGTGTTGGGCCAGATGATTTTTAGGGTGTCTTTTTGTGGTACTTCTCCGGTTTGTTTATTATTTACTTATTTTTAAACAATTCACTTATTTTTATTGGAGTAGAGTTGATTTACAATGTTGTGTTAGTTTCAGGTGTCCAGCAAAGTGAATCAGTTATACATACACATATACCTACTCTTTTTTAGATTCTTTTCCCATGTAGGCCATTACAGAGTAGAGTTCCCTGTGCTATACAGCAGGTCTTTCTCAGGTTTATTTTGAATGCTCATATCCTTTCAGTTCTTTTGACCTCTAGAACTTTTCTGGTATCCTGTCCTCTCACGTTGGGAATAGGAATAGGACTTAATGTGCTAATTTCCAAAGGTATTTAATTCTTTTTTGTCATCATTGTTGTGTACTTTATGTTGTATATGACTTTGGACACTGCAAAGTTTTATCATTATTGATTTATGTCAACATTCATTTAGATTTATCTACATTTGTATCACGTTTTTACTCCTCAAGTCTTTTTGTATTTCAAGCTTTTCATCATTTTTTCTGCTGCCTGAAGGCCATGCTTCTTTAGAATGCCCTTTAGCAAGGTTTTGCCTCAAGTCGTAGTTGGGCTGAATGTATTTTCAGTTGAAACATAGTAAGTGCTCTATTACTATAAGCAACGATTATTATTTGAGAGTGTCTGAGTTGTTTACTTATCTGCGTACTATCTATTTACTCCACTAAAATGTAGGCCCCAAAGAGGACAGGAGCTTAAATTGTCATTTTCCTCATTGCCCTCTGTTGTCACATAAGTTGTGTAGCTCACTGGAAGCACTCATTCAAGATTGAATGCTTGAATGAATTTATTCATCTACTCACTCTTCATTCTGCACATGTTAAATGAGTATCCTCTGTGGGTCAGACATTGCCTGACTAGGCTTTGGGACTACAAAGAGAAGAGTCCCTATCTTGGTACTGATGGAGCTAACTCTCTCATGGGAAGACAGTTATGAAAAGATGTAATTGAAGTACAATATGGGAAGTGCTTTATTAGAAGAAATCACTAATAATTTCGGGGGACTGGTAGATATGGAACAGAGAGATGCTTTTGAATAAGGATCCTCTAGACAACAATTTTTATTACTACATCGTAAGGTTGACCCAATATTTTGGCTTCTGGAAGTGATCTTAAGTAGGTTAACGGGAGAAGTAAAAACGTGGTTATTTAGCTGTCCTAGATGTCACTAAATTTCTATAATGCAGAGAAAGTGAATTTGTGAATCAACAGGTATATTCTATGGAAACTAATGAGTTGGAAAAAATAGCCTGGAACAAAAAGAACTGCTGTGTTGAGAGTGGCCACATTGCACTCCACAGAATAATGATCATAGGTGGCCATTACTGCAGGTTATGATGAAGGCACTTTCAGCTAAGCATGGCCCTACAGAGACAGGACAACATCCTTGAGAGTTTTCCTTTAAGGGCAGAGCACCCTACTGAACTTCCAGTAGAAGGACCTTGAAAAATATTTTAAGAGGAAGAAGATGAGCAGCAGGATGTTAAGAAATGAGCTCAAATTTTGAATAAAAGTATTAAATTCTTGCTTCTCTATTTTATAGCTGTGTGACATTAGGTAGAAGACTTAACCTCTCTGAGCTATCTTAAGGTGTGGATAAAACAACATTGCTATGAGAACTGAAACCATGTATATAAAAGACTTGGTGCATAGTAGGCCTTCACAGCCATTTTACTAATGTTAATTAATTAATATTAACTAATATTAATTGGTGGCAATAAATAGGATAACAAACATGCAAATTAATATGCCAATTTGTTCATAACTCTTTCTTTGCTTTTTTTTTTTATTATTGTTGATAATTTCTGCCTCACATGCTAGCAGCTTTGGTTTTCTTAACAATCAGTGGCTCAGGTAGGCCATGGTAGCAGCTTTGCCTTGTCTATATTTAGGTAAATATATTGCAGCCTACATGGTTTTGTGTGAATGGATTTCAGGGGTCATGGAAAAATCTCATCAATTGCCAAATCCTATTGTGGAGTGTGAAGTACATTCACAAGAGCAATGACCTCCCTCCCCCCACTTCCTTCCCTCCCCATTAAAGATAATGCTTAGATAACACATTCTTCTTGGAAATCTTTCTATGCTCTCTCCTATTCCACATTTGTCACTCTACCATCTCCCCTATACACTCTCCAGACAAAATTAATCACTACTCTTTCTATGTAATGAGTCTACATTGTTTGCATTTACCACAATTTATAGAAACTAAAACATTATTTATTGTAAGATACATGTAGATATTAAAGATGTTATAATGTGAAAAAAATGTGAAATTGGTGAAATATGATAAATTCTAAAATAGGCTGCAAAATTTTTGAAGGCAGAAACTATAGTCAAAGAACCTGGCAAGATTCCAAAAACCAATTTCAGAGTTTTTTTCTCTGGGCTGACTTAGGTAGCTGGGTTTGGGGAAGGGTGAAGAAATCATGAAGACATTTGGGAGTATGTGGTTAGTGGCTGCTGGGAATGAAAGGAAGGGGAAAAATTATGTAGGAAATGAAGAGAGCCATAACAGAAGACAAGCATCATCAATATCCAGCTTTGATGAAGACTTTTCTTACTTAAGAGCATATTTCGTTTTTTTTTTTATATTTAGTTTTAATTTTTCAGCATCTTAAGAGATATGGTTATTTCCATACCCCCCCATATAACTTGTTGGAATATTTTGTACACATAACAATGTGGTTTTAGATGGAAGAATTCCAAAGCATTTAAAACCCAAATGCAAGAAAGCATGTTCTCATGCCAATAAATCCATTTTGTGAATAGATGCTAATGATGAATGTTAAGTAATTATAAAGTAATTGTGTAAATTATTAAATGATAATGAGCCAATATATTAACATATATTAATAAGGGGAGAATTGTTGTTGAGCTTTTTCAGTACCAATGTTAATTACTAAAAGCTGCATTAGAGTTTGGGGAAAAAAAGCGTTATTAACTCACTCCTAAGGTTACTAGGAACAAGTGGGAAATGTCAACCTGCATTAGATATATGGTATTTTCCTTGATGTATTGACCTTTTCTAAAAGATAAATTAGGTTAGTTCAGCATGGCTTGTTCTTTGTGAACCCGCGATGGTGCCTAGTGATAACTGTTTCTTTGGGCAGAAACCTGGCAGAGATTATCAGCCATGGCATTAAACTGTCCTCCTAACCACTGAGGAGACCTTTTCCAGCTATGAAAACCAGGACCACAATTACTCATCTCTGGGCTACTGACACTTCTCATTATTCCATTATTTCTCAATGATGATATTAAATATGTTTTATGATCAGTTTTGCATGTTATTTTAGTGCCCTGGAAATAATTATTATGGGCTTACACACTTGCATCCTTTAAAGCAACTAGTTGCTTTTATTCCAGCTAACATTCACAGAATTTGCCCACCAATCCAAACTCTTTAATCTGGCATTTATGACCTCCCAACCCTCAAAACCAAACTTGATATAACTTTCTTATCTTTAACCAGGTCTCAAGGGGGGGTCCTCCCAAGGAAGATGCATCAGAAATTACTACACGAATGAGTATTATTTGATGAAAACCTCCATAAGCTTTCTTGAATCAGGAGTTAAGGTCAAGGAGGGTGGATTTACAAGTAGCACTGAATAAGGAAAATTCATATAACTAAAAAGCTTGTTTTAATTAAGAAGAAGCCTTTGGACTGGGGAACTCTAGCCAAAACCTGATTTATCATAATTAACATATATCCATTTTGTTTTCTTCCCTCTGTTTTTGTGCTGATGCAAAACTTGCTTGAGAAATGATAATTAAGATACAATTAAAAGATGAATGTGATTTAGGAATTATCCAGGTGACAAGTTGGGGAAGGCTGTTTCAGACAGGTGGAACCACATACATGACCCATGTGGAGCCCCATGTGGGAATGCCATTTTGCTTTGGATTTTGCATTTTGCATTTAAAGGCCAAGGGGCGCAGTACAGAGAGCAAGGGAAGACTGGCATAATGTGATGCTGAAGACGTGGTGTGGCTGGTGAGGTATTCATGGAAGAGTGATAATGACAGGACATGGGACTGGAAAGCAAGGATACTTCTGGTTTATGAAGGGCTGTATATAAAATGCCAATAGACTTAGATTTTGTCTAAAAATCTTTATAAGCACTAAGCTTCTGAGCAGAGTACTCTTATTTTAGAATAATCACTCTGGAGGTAGCATGAAAGATGGGGAAGTAGAGAGAAGCTGTATGTGGGAGGACACCAAGGTCAGGAATGTTCATTAGGAAGCAATTGTAATGGTCCATAAGTAAGATGGTAGGAGTCTGAACCATGACAGTGAGAAAAATCAAGAGACAGACTTGTGGGGCTGGAGGAAGTTCTGTGCATCAAGTGGCACAGCAGTGGTTCTTAGCATAAAAGACTGAAAATAAGTCACACACACACACACACAAAAGAATAGGGATACTGTTTCCTTAAATTCCTTCTGTTATTTGCAAAATATTTCATTTTTACCTCCTAAATTCTACGCCCTCTCATAATGGCACTTAATGGGGCCGTAGTGGAGGTTGACGCCACTGCATCAGTGCAGAAGTCCAACGCACACTGGCATTCGCCACTTCCGTGGTCACAATTTAAGGCAAAATTGTATCACATGCCTGGATGGGGACTTCAGCAAAATGTCAAGAGGCCATTTTGAATAGTAGTCTTAATGCAGAAATAATAAAAGTGACTTGAACAAAGTGAGTGAGTGTAAAAGTGCTCAGGCCCAGGAACTATAAAGAAGTAAGTCACCTTAATCTCAGACAACCAAATGCTGAATTCCCATTTGGGCTCTCCTCAGAGGGCCTGGAATTGGGCTGTTAAAAGCTCTGAGGCAGCAAGTAGAGGGCAGATGGTGAGTGTCTGAAACATGCTGAGATCATTAGGAGACAGAAGCCTGACTTTACTGATGGTGTGGTAGTCCTACAGGAAGGTGAAGAGGTGACTTTTAGTTAAAAGAACAAAATGCCTTCTTGAAGAGAGCACTGGTAGGCATGTTACACTGCTTTTACCTCTTATATCCCCCCAAAAGAGTGAAGGGGATCCACATGTTATGGAGAGGCACAAATGGGTCAAAACTAAGATTTGGGCCTAATCCCTCAGCAGCAGACCATCCTTAGGAAAGCGGGGCAGTGCTTGGAACAGGGATCCTTTTAAAGTCCATAAACAGATCAAACCTACTTTTAGAATTTCTGTTTGATCCAGAAAGAATTAGAATTTTGGAAGGTGTATACATTAAATAACTGAGCATCTTTATAATTTGTAATAGTATCTTTAAAATTTAGTGTCTTTCCCCATGCCGATATTCTATTATTCTCTGTTTTCTAGCATATACTCTAAAAAGGCATATCGTTTTACACATGTGAACCCCAAACACCTGTGCCAGGAAAAAGACACTGGGGCCTTGGTTGAGTCAAATGAGGTGTTGCCCACAGGCACCGCATGCAGTGTAGAGATGCCCATGCAGGAGAGAAGCCCAGAGCTCAGACCACTGGAATTGTTTCAGTGCCAAGCACCATGAAACAGCAAATTACGAATGTGTCAATAAATGGAGTATAAGATGAGCTGAAAGAAATTGTTGAGGATGGAGCCTGCGAATGAGGTGAAAGTATCAGGAGCCTATCCTTTTAATATTGGGTTTGTGGAGAGTGGTGGACCTATAGTCTAAAGGCAAAGGGCATGTTCAGACAATAGTAGCAAGTTGCCATATTTATCAGGAATGAATGAACATCTGGGGCAGTGATTCTCAAAGTGTGGTCGCTGGACCAACAGCAGCAGCCTCACCTGGGAACTTGTTAGAAATGCACATTATTGGATCTCTCCCCTCATCTACTGAATCAGAAAAGGGGGAGGTGGGCAGGGTGGGAACTACCAAATGAGCCTGATGTTAAGGCAGTGTGGGAATGTGTGCACACAGAAAGTATTGAAGGGGACAGAGAAAGGTGTGGGCTGAGAAGAGCCAAGTTTTGTCTTGAACAAAGTCTCTCTTCTCTACGTGACATCCATTTCCCTTCTCTTGACTCCACAAGGGTGGAAGAGGATATAGTTGGAATCGGAGCCCAATAATCTGGGGGTTATTAAAGCAGTGTACATCTTTAAGAAATTATCAAGATGGTACCTACTTTGTTATTTCCCCCCATATTCCTAATGCAAAACCATGATTAATTAAAAAACAGCAAAAAAATAATCTCTGCTCAGCTCAACTGCCACTAATTAGTATAATCACCTTGCACATGAAGGCCACAGAATTCTTAGGGGAGGGACACCTTTCAAATCTCAGCCTAAAGACTGTCATACAGAGTGAAGTAAGTCAGAAAGAGAAAAACAAATACCGTATGCTAATGCTCATATATGGAAACTTAAAAAAAAAATTCTGAAGAACCTAGGGGCAGGACAGGAATAAAGATGGAGACGTAGAGAATGGACTTGAGGACACGGGGAGGGGGATGGGTAAGCTGGGACGAAGTGAGAGAGTGGCATGGACATATATACACTACCAAATATAAAATAGATAGCTAGTGGGAAGCAGCCGCATAGCACAGGGAGATCAGCTCTGTGCTTTGTGACCACCTAGAGGGGTGGGATAGGGAGGGTGGGAGGGAGGGAGATGCAAGAGGGAAGAGATATGGGAACATATATATATGTATAACTGACTCACTCTGTTATAAAGCAGAAACTAACACACCATTGTAAAGCAATTATACCCCAATAAAGATGTTAAAAAAAAAAACAAAAAAAAACTGTGACAAAGCGAGAGAGAGGCACGGTCATATATACATTACCAAACGTAAGGTAGATAGCTAGTGGGAAGCAGCCACATAGCACAGGGAGATCAGCTCGGTGCTTTGTGACTGCCTGGAGGGGTGGGATAGGGAGGGTGGGAGGGAGGGAGACGCAAGCGGGAAGAGATATGGGAACATATGTATATATATAACTGATTCATTTTGTTTTGAAGCTGAAACTAACATACCATTGTAAAGCAGTTATACTCCAATAAAGATGTTAAAATTAAAAAAAAAAAAAAAAAAAGATGTTAAAAAGACAAAAATCTCAGCTAAAGAAACGAATAGCTCTTATCTCTTGTCCCTTAGCCTTTGCGAAGATGTTTAAATAGCTCATGGGGGTTAAGTAACATTTTTCAGAGTATGATTTAAATGGCAGCAAACTGGAATATTTTCACCTAGCCCCCAAAGATTAACTTTTCAAAAATTGTTTGATCGTTAGCACAGTTGGTGTCCTCGTTAATAATCTGAGCTGTCAGCATCCAGGTCCTGTTACCTTTGTGCTCTGCTATTTACAAGCTGGTTGCAAAGAGCTCTTGCAAGTCATTACATAATAATCAATTTTCTTGGCTTTCCTTCTACATTCATTACATTGTCTTCAAGGGTACCCATTAGGCATGCATTTATCATTAACTAACTGGTTCAAAATGAAGGCCTTTGAACACTTCTAATTAGCTATGTAAAGTTTGGAACAAAGTTAACAGAGACCCCAGAAAACTGTTGTTTGGAGTTTCAAGCCACAGATGGCCAGCTGACAAGAAATACAAAATCAAGAGTGCAGTTTTTCTTCCCTGAAGACCTCATTGAAAAACCAAGATAAAAGGCTCGCCCTGCTCACCCTGCCCGCCCTGCCGCGGCCATTTACCCTTGCAGTTGTACCGCACACAATCACGATGTTACTTAAGAGTGCTCGTAAAGAACACAAGGTGTGTGGCTGACAGGGCCTTGGTGCTTCGGCCGGGTGTGAGGCCTCTGCCTCTGAGGTGGGAGAGCTGAGTTCAGGACATTGGACCACCAGAGACCTCCCAGCTCCACGTAATATCAGATGGCAAAAGGGCTCCCAGAGATCTCCATCTCAATGCTAAGACTCAGCTCCACTCAACGACCAGCAAGCTACAGTGCTGGACACCCTATGCCAAACAACTAGCAAGACGGAACACAGCCCCACCCATTAGCAGAGAGGCTGCCTAAAATCATAAGTTCACAGACACCCCAAAACACACCACCGGACATGGTCCTGCCCACCAGAAAGACAAGATCCAACCTCATCCACCAGAACACAGGCACCAGTCCCCTCCACGAGGAAGCCTACACAACCCACTGAATTAAACTTAGTCACTGAGGGCAGACACCAAAAACAATGGGAACTACGAACCTGCAGCCTGTAAAAAGGAGACCCCAAGCACAGTAAGTTAAGCAAAATGAGAAGACAGAGAAACACATGGTAGATGAAGGAGCAGGGAAAAAAACCACCAGACCAAACAAATGAAGAGGACATAGGCAGTCTACCTGAAAAAGAATTCAGAGTAATGATAGTAAAGATGATCCAAAATCTTGGAGGTAGAAGGCAGAAAATACAAGAAATGTTTAACAAGGACCTAGAAGAAGTAAAGAGCAAACAGACAAGGATGAACAACCCAATAAATGAAATTAAAAATTCTTTAGAAAGAATCAATAGCAGAATAACCGAGGCAGAAGAATGAATAAGTGACCTGGAAGATAAAATAGTGGAAATAACTGGCAAAGCAGAATAAAGAAAAAAGAATGAAAAGAATTGAGGATAGCCTCAGAGACCTGGGACAACATTAAACACACCAACATTTGAATTATATGGGTCACAAAGAAGAAGAGAAAAAGATAGGGACTGAGAAAATATTTGAAGAGATTATAGTTGAAAACTTCCCTAATATGGGGAAGGAAATAAGTCCAGGGAAGGGCAGAGAGTCCCATACAGGACAAATCCAAGGAGACACACTCTAAGACACATATTAATAAAACTATCTGAAATTAAATACAAAGAAAAAATATTAAAAGCAGCAAGAGAGAAACAACAAATAACATGCAAGGGGATTGCCATAAGGTTAACAGCTGAACTTTCAGCAGAAACTCTGCAAGCCAGAAGGGAGTGGCAAGACATATTCAAAGTGATGAAAGGGAAAAACGTACAACCAAGATTACTCTACCCAGCAAGGATTTCATTCAGATTCGAGGGAGAAATTAAAACCTTTAAAGACAAGCAAAAGTTAAGAGAATTCAGCACCACCAAGCCAGCCTTACAAGAAATGCTAAAGCAACTTCTCTAGGCAGGAAATACAAGAGAAGGAAAAGAGCTGCAATAACAAACCCAAAACAATTAAGAAAATGGTAATAGGAACATACATACCGATAATTACCTTAAATGTAAATGGATTAAATGTTCCCACCAAAAGACATAGACTGGCTGAATGGATACAAAAACAAGACCCGTATATATGCTAAGGACAAAACATACAGACTGACACCTAGAGACACATACAGACTGAAAATGAGGGGATGGAGAAAGATATTCGATACAAATGGAAATCAGAAGAAAGCTGGAGTAGCAATTCTCATATCAGACAAAATAGACTTTAAAATAAAGACTATTACAAGAGACAAAGAAGGACACTACATAATGATCAAGGGATCAATCCAAGAAGAACATATAACAATTGTAAATATTTATGCACCCAACATAGGAGAACCTCAGTACACAAGGCAAATGCTAACGACCTTAAAAGGGGAAATTGACAGTAACACAGTCATAGTAGGGGAGTTTAACACCCCACTTGCACCGATGGACAGATCATCCAAAATGAAAATAAATAACGAAACACAAGCTTTAAATGATACATTAAACAAGATGGACTTAATTGATATTTATAGGACATTCCATCCAAAAACAACAGAATACACATTCTTCTCAAGTGCACATGGAACATTCTCCAGGATAGCTAATATCTTGGGTCACAAATCTAGCCTTGGTAAATTTAAGAAAATTGAAATCATATCAGGTATCTTATCCGACCACAATGCTATGAGACTAGATATCAATTACAGGAAAATATCTGTAAAAAATACAAACACGTGGAGGCTAAATAATACAGTACTTAATAACCAAGAGATCACTGAAGAAATCAAAGAGAAAATCAAAAAATACCTAGAAACAAAGGACGATGAAAGCACAACAACCCAAAACCTATGGGATGCAACAAAAGCAGTTCTAAGAGGGAAGTTTATAGCAATACAATCCTACCTCAAGAAACAAGAAACATCTCAAATACACAACCTTACCTTACACCTAAAACAATTAGAGCAAGAAGAAGAAAAAACCCCAACGTTAGCAGAAAGAAAGAAATAGCAATCAGATCAGAAATAAATGAAGGAAACAATAGCAAAGGTCAATAAAACTAAAAGCTGGTTGTTTGAGAAGATAAACAAAATTGATAAGCCATTAACCAGAATCATCAAGAAAAAAAGGGAGAAGACTCAAATCAATAGAATTAGAAATGAAAAAGGAGAAGTAACAACTGACACTGCAGAAATACAAAGGATCATGAGGGATTACTACAAGCAACTCTGCCAATAAAATGGACAACCTGGAAGAAATGGACAATTCTTAGAAAAGCACAACCTTCCTAGACTGAACCAGGAAGAAATAGAAAATATAAACAGACCAACCACAAGCCCTGAAATTGAGACTGTGATTAAAAATCTTCCAACAAACAAAAGCTCAGGACCAGATGGCTTCACAGGTGAATTCTATCAAACATTTAGAGAAGGATAACACTTAGCCTTCTCAAACTGTTCCAAAATATAGCAGAGGGAGGAGCGCTCCCAAACTCATTCTACGAGGCCACCATCACCCTGATTCCAAGAGGTGTCACAAAGAAAACTACAGGCCAATATCACTGATGACCATAGATGCAAATATCCTCAACAAAATACTAGCAAACAGAATCCAACAGCACACTAAAAGGATCATACACCATGATCAAGTGGGGTTTATCCCGGGAATGCAAGGATTCTTCAATATACGCAAGTCAGTCAGTGTGATACACCATATTAACAAATTGAATGAGAAAAACCGTATGATCATCTCAATAGATGCAGAAAAAGCTTTTGACAGAATTCAAAACCTATTTATGATAAAAATCCTCCAGAAAGTAGGCATAGAGGGAACTTACCTCAACATAATAAAGGCCATATATGACAAACCCACACCCAACATTCTTCTCAATTGTGAAAAACTGAGACCATTTCCTCTACGATCAGAACAAGACAAGGTTGTCCACCCTCACCACTATTATTCAACAAAGTTTTGGAAGTTTTAGGCACAGCAATCAGAGAAGAAAAAGAAATAAAAGGAATCCATATCGGAAAAGAAGAAGTAAAGCTGTCACTGTTTGCAGCTGACATAATACTATACATAGAGAATCCTAAAGATGCTACTAGAAAAGTACTAGAGCTAATCAACAAATCTGGTAAAGTAGCAGTGTACAAAATTAATGCACAGAAATCTCTTGTATTCCTATACACTAATGATGAAAAAATCTGAAAGAGAAATTAAGGAAACACTCCCATTTACCATTGCAACCAAAAAATAAAATATCTAGGAATAAATCTACCTAAGGAGACAAAAGACCTCTATGCAGAAAACTATAAGATACTGATGAAAGAAATTAAGGATGATACCGACAGATGGAGAGATATACCATGTTCTTGGATTGGAAGAATCAACAATGTGAAAATGACTATACTACCCAAAGCAATATACAGATTCAGTGTAATCCCTATCAAACTGCCAATGGCATTTTTCAAAGAACTAGAACAAAGATTTTCACAATTTGTATGGAAACAGAATAGCCAAAGCAATCTTGAGAAAGAAAAACGAAGCTGGAGGAATCAGGCTCCTGCACTTCAGACTATACTACAAAGCTACAGTAATCAAGACAGTATGGTACTGGCACAAAAACAGAAATACAGATCAATGGAACAGGAGAGAAAGCCCAGAGATAAACCCATGCACATATGGTCACCTTATTTTTGATAAAGGAGGCAAGAATATATAAAGGAGAAGAGACAGCCTCTTCAGTAAGTGGTGCTGGGAAGACTGGACAGCTACATGTGAAAGAATGAAATTAAAACACTCCCTAACACCATACACAAAAATAAACTGAAAGTGGATTAAAGACCTAAATGTAAGGCCAGACACTGTAAAACTCTTAGAGGAAAACATAGGCAGAATACTCTATGACATTAATCACAGCAAGATCCTTTTTGACCCACCTCCGAGAGAAATGGAAATAACAAAAATAAACAAATGGGACCTAATGAAATTTAAGAGCTTTTGCCCAGCAAGGAAACCATAAACAAGTTGAAAAGACAATCCTCAGAATAGGAGAAAATATTTGCAGATGAAGCAACTGACAAAGGATTAACCTGCAAAGTTTACAAGCAGCTCATGCAGCTCAATATCAAAAAAACAAACAACCCAATCCAAAAATGGGCAGAAGAACTAAATAGACATTTCTCCGAAGAAGATATACAGATTGCCAACAAACCCATGAAAGGATGCTCAACATCACTAATCATTAGAGAAATGCAAATCAAACTTACAATGAGGTATTACCTCACACCAGTCAGAATGCCATTATCAAAAAATACACAAACACTAAATGCAGGAGAGGGTGTGGAGAAAAGGGAACACTCTTGCACTGTTGGTGGGAATGTAAATTGATACAGCCACTATGGAGAACAGTATGGAGGTTCCTTAAAAAACTAAAAATAGAACTCCCATATGACCTAGCAGTCCCACTACTGGGCATATAGCCTGAGAAAACCATAATTCAAAAAGAGTCATGCACCACAATGTTCATTGCAGCTCTATTTATAATAGCCAGGACATGGAAGCAAGCTAAGTGTCCATCAACAGATGAATGGATAAAGAAGATGTGGCACATATTTACAATGGAATATTACTCAGCCATGAAAAGAAATGAAATTGAATTATTTGTAGTGAGGTGGATGGACCTAGAGTCTGTCATACAGAGTGAAGTATGTCAGAAAGAGGAAAACAAATACTGTATGATAACACATATATATGGAATCTAAAAAAAAAAAAGTTCTTAAGAACCTAGGGGCAGGACAGGAATAAAGACGCAGACATAGAGAATGGACTTGAGGGCCCGGGGAGGGAGAAGGGTAAGCTGGGACGAAGTGAGAGAGTGGCATGGACATATGTACACTACCAAATGTAAAATAGCTAGTGGGCAGCAGCTGCACAGCACAGGGAGATCAGCTCTGTGCTTTGTGACCACCTAGAGGGGTGGAATAGGGAGGGTGGGAGCGATATGAGGGGGGGGATATGGGGATATATGTATATGTATAGCTGATTCACCTTGTTATAAAGCGGAAAAGAATACACCATTGTAAAGCAATTATACTCCAAAAAAGATGTTTTAAAAAAAAACCCAAGATAAAAGAAAGTCCACTCTTTACAGTAGTTGTCACATTTGTCGCTAATAATTGTTATTTAGGTTAACTCACTTGCGTAAGAAACGTGTTGCCTCACTTGGACAGTGCTCGCTAGATTTCACAAGCCTTGTAGGCCTTTTCTGAAACTTGGTTCAAGGGAGGGCTCACATCTAAGAGATTTTTTGAGTACTCCAGAATGGAAAACATTGTTTTTTCTTTAAGGATAGCAACCCCAAATTAACTCTCACCTATCTACAGGAATGGAAGGGCCTTAATGTAAGACCACTTATAAGGTGTTTGTGGGGCTCATTGAGAAAGTATATGATCTGTCAAAAGCGTCGTCTTAGAATAGTGATGATTTTTAACTTTGGCTGTGCATTGGCATCACTTAGAGAGCTTTGGACAAATGGTTATATCTGGACCTTACCCCAGACGAATTAAATGAAAATCTTTGCCAGTAGTGTAGCCAAGGCATTATTGTTAAAAAAGCAACAAAACCACAAACTCTTCAGGTGATTTTAATGGGTATCCAAGGTTGAGAACTACTGTCTTAGAATCTGCCAGTCATCATTTTCTGGTCCCCAAAGAAAAAATGTTGGGGCCTATATGGAATAAAGGATGCCCCTCCCACTTCCTACTCATTAGAGAATAGCTATTCCTCTATTTCTTTTTCAGAGCAGTAGCGGAATTATCCAAAAGTCACTTGTGTGTCTTACTGATTGCTGTATTCTATCTTTAAAAAATGTCATCCAGTTGAACTTTGCATAAATAAGTAATAAAGTTAGTTGCGTTCAAACTAATCCTGTAAACATTCATTGACTAAGCATGGCAATGCATGTTTTGCAGGATGGGAGCCACTGATCTTGAAATAGGCTCTCAAAACATAGTACAGATAGAGAGAGTTGAGAGTAAACTCTAAGATATAAATATTTTGATCTCCATAGATTTTCTTTAGTACCTTCAGTCTCTAGAGAGTTGAAGTGGAAGAACCATGACCTACACAGGTAAATTAGACAGAGGCTAACACATGGCACATAAAGGCTCAGAGTGGCTTTCAGCTGTGATCCCAGATACTATGTACTACAAGTCCACTGGAATTTCCAAACCTTGGTGAACTGGATTTAGAGAGACAATCAAATCATTCATATCATTTGTTTGTACACTATAAATATAAAAAATTATTTAGTTTAGGAGTTACAAACTGACACTGTCTTTCATTTGGCCAGCTTAATATTTTAAACCTTAAGCCAGTGGTATTCTTTGTGTGTCAGGGTATATGAAACAGGATCAAAACAAGATTTGATGATATTCTTCAGACTCTTTCGGTCAAAGTAGTCTTATGGGAAACAGGTCTTCCTAACACATTTTTCTCTTAGCAGACATCTCACTCTACATCTCCTCTCCAAAACTAGCAGATGAATTTCTTAAGACCCAGACAAATTGATCACTAATAGATATTTGAGGGTGTGAGGTAACAGAAAAAAAATACATTGATCTGTGCCCCCAGTTCCTGGCACAGAGCTCCTGAAACCCTTGTAAATTCCTTAGTGATAAGAGCACTAGGAACATCTTTTATTCTAATGAGGTGACCCTGCGTGGGCTCCTGGAGGGCTCTTGGATGATGGCTGGTCACCAGAAAGACTGAGGCATGATTAGAAGCTTGGATTTTCAGCCCTTCCTTACCCCACCCCAACTTCTCTAGAGAGGGGAGAAGGGTCGGAAATAGTCATGGTTAATAACTGACCATGACTACATGAGGAAGTCTCCATAAAATCCCAATAGTAGGGGCTCAGTGAGCTTCAAGTTCAATGAAAACTTCCATGTAAGGGGAGGGTGATGGACCCCCAACTCCACAGGTACAGCAGCTCTTGCACTTGTAACCCTTCCAGACCTTGTCCTGTGTATCTCATCTGGCTCTTCATCTGGATCCTTTATCATATCCTTTAATAACTGGTTAATGTGTTTCCCTAAGTTCTGTGAGCCACTCTAGCAACTTAATCAAACACAAGGAGAGGGTTGTGGGAACTTCTAATTTGTAGCCAAGTTGGACAAAAGTTGTGGGTAATCTGGGGACCTACTTCTTGTGATTGGCATCTGAAGTGGGGTGTAGCAGTCTTGTGGGACTGAGCCCTTAGCCTGTGGGATTTGAAACTATTTCCAGGTAGATAGTGTCAGAATTGATTTAAACTGTAGGACACACAGGTAGTGTCATTGAGAATTGCTTAGTGAGGGAAAACCCCCCACACATTTGATGACCAGAAGTGTCAGAAGTGTTCTGTGTAAGTTTAGTAAAGGATACACACAGGAGGACAACTGTAGGTTTTTTTGAGAGGGTATGTTTTACCATCTTACACACCCAAATAGTACTTGTCTCCTCATTTAGGTTATAAGTCCCAAGTAGAGAAGAACCACTTACACTTCTTTTATACTTCCCACGTTATATGCAGTACAGTATTAGATGTATCATGGTTGTTAAACACATCCAGGAGGATTCCTGGTGCTATTGGAGGACATGTATAGGAGTGTGTGTGTATGTGTGTTACACATGTGGTGTATATGCACATGATATATACGTGTATATAAAGGGAGGAATTGAGGGGACGAACTGAAGGGCATTCTTAGCATTTTACGAGTGTGATAATTTTCCTTGCCCTTGCCAATAGAGTATGTCAAGTGCAGAAACAGAACCAGTTTAAACAAATATCACAGATAAAAGAGTATGGATGTTCTCACTGCATCAGATGCCCTAACTTCATATACTGACTGCCAGATGGGAGGTGAGTGCCTCAAACTAACATCTGGTAATAAATATTAAAGAATGAAAACAAAAGTTAGTGAAAGCATTTTTTTTCTTCTTGCTTTAGGCCTTGCTTCAAACTAATTTCACTGTCCTCTGTAGCTTCTTATGATGTAGAATTTTATTTTCTGGGGAATTGCAGACTCTCTCTAGAAGAGCATATTAAATGATTATTCTTATCACTGAAGGCTGCTCTTTGACAGGTATGCTCAGAAGCTAAAGAGAAACACCTTTCCCTGGAGGAAATGAGAAATAAGGAGAAATAGTTCAAGATATAATTCTAATTTGTTGCAGTCCAGATATACTAGAAAAAGGTGATGAATAATTCAGGAGAAAATAAAGTACAAATTTGGAACCTTTTGTGAGCATACTAGCAATCTTAGAAAAAGAGATAAGTAGACTTGGAGAGGAATGTAGTTAGATCATTGGGTGTTGACTTAGAATTTGGTATTATTTTGTCTGAGTAGTTGGTCTGGTTCCGATCTAGGCTGGGCATGGCTGAAGAGTGGGAACATGGACCAGATCTAGCATAGTGCAAAACACATCTCTTCCCTTGTGCAATAATAGGGAGATCTATGATTTCTGTTTCTGTCTTTGTTAAGGTGGTATTCACCTAGACAACTCTGGTATCCTTTGGTGAGATCATATCACCCACTCCCAGAGCTGTCTAAAACCTGACAGAAAAATTTAGGGTTGAAAAGATAATGACCTCATGACCCCAATCTCAGAGTTTAATTCTTTTTGTTCAGGTAGTACTTTGACATTCTGGTTTCTAATCAGAATGGTTGCTCGTCTAAGCCTGTGAGACTGGCATGGTTCTTTTTGTCTTAGCTTAGCACTGGAGTGGGAAACCAGCCTACCTGAGAGATCCTACTAGTCTTCATCACACTCCTGCTATGTAGCTCTGTTATAACTCATATATTGCCCCTCCCAGCCAGAATTGTCCCATCTCTACCTATAATATATTTCTTTTCTTCACCTTTCTCCTCAAATTCAGTGCTCTGTGAGAATCTCAGATTGCTTCCATTCTCCTGGATTCTTCTCGATTCAGATGGCTTGGGACTTCCCCTCTTCCCATATCATTATTAGGGCAGGTTGGAATCATTATGAGGTTGGCTGAGAACTCAGTGATTCAGAAAGTTTAAGGCCTGGAGGCTTTCTGGCTGCCTTCTTGAATTCTAGCTTCTATTAGCCACCTGGAAATTTGACTTCAGATGCCTTGCTTAAGATGGCTTCAGAAATCATTATTCAAATTCATATTTCAGCTATCATAAAATGGCAACTTGGACAGAATTATTCTCCCAGAACACCATTGTCATGTAATCATGTACCAAAATTGTTTGCTATTAATGAAAATTTAAAGTGACTCATAAACATTCTGAAAGTCTTTCTAGTGACTCTTTCCTATATGGAATATACCCTTCTAAAGTTGGGACAGAAGGTTATACATGCAAGGATGAGCGAACAGGCTGTCATCCTATGCTAAATCACAGTGAGAGAGAAAAAAATATTTTAAAGAGAATAAAAGGGAAAATTAAAATTTAAAGAACCAGTAAAAATAAATGTGGTCTTCTTTGTGTCTTAGAGGAATATGTATCTTGTTGCTACAGGGAAACACCCTCTTGCTATTCTGATTTTAGAGAAGCCCTCTACTTTCTGATGGGTTGTGCTCTGAAAGTTCATGTGTAACTTGAATTTTGATGTTTGGTGAATATAACAGTATTATAAATAACAATGAGGTCCCCTGGCCTATCCACATGAATTCATTGAATTCACAGAGTAGCTGAAATATTGCATATTTGCAACATATAAAAATCTTCATGCATTTTGAGAAGAGTAAATTTAATTAAAACCAAACTGGGAAATAGGTGTAGACTTTTTAGAAATTCTAAAAAAACCCTTAGAAGTGTATTCAGGGAGCTTAGAAGTCAAAGATACTTTTCTTATTTTTATAGTTATCACATGACTTCCCTTTTCTTTGATTCAGGTATTTCTCCACTTCTACTTTTATTTTTATAAGATATGATTAAGACCATTTCTTATTTTTGTCTTGGTTTGGAAGAATGTGAAGGAAGAGAGGTGATAAAGAATTGGAAGAGAGATTTTCTGTGGTAACTTTAAGGTGTTGGGAAGAATAAAAAAGGTGATTTAAAGAATAAGACAGATATATAAGAAAAGGAATTTTTGAGATGGCCTTATCTAGATTGACAAGAGGAATGCAAAAATCTATTTTGGCTGTATTGGTTTTGCTTTGCACGGTTCTGATATGCATGGATTACAGTTACCATAGCTGGTATTAAGTAAGAACAGTCCTGAAAATATGGTTCAAATTCCAGTTATCACATTAACTACCATATTAACTGTGAATAATTGCATGTGGAACAAACTTTGCTGGTAGCACAAATCACTAAGCAAATAAGAGATGCGCATCATGGTCAGTGGCCAATTATTCACCTCTTCCAGAGTCTATGGTGATTGGTCTCTGACCATCTATTATTTAGTTTGTGCATAGACAGCAAGGTGTACAGGTGTGTTGCATCCTTCATCTTTGTCTCCCAGTGATGAATCCGCATGCCTTTTGACAAAAATGGATAACCCAAAGAGAAGTGGGCAATAAAGATGAAAGTGCAGTAAAGAAAAAAAGTGATAATGCTGGAAGAGAGGTTCAAATTGAACATAAATGGAGTTATAGATCAAAGAGCTGACCTTGGGAGTGTTGGCAATGCCACCATTTGAGAGCACTTATGGAGCCAGAGAAACTGAGTGAAGGCCAACTTATTGACTTAAAGTGGTTGTGATAAAAAGGATGAACATATCCTAGAGGAAGTGATACCAGTAAAAACTCTCAAATTAAAGGAACTCTCAGAGATATTTCATAACATCGAAAGTGCAAAGGGTAAAATATTGGAAACTGATCCAAACTTTGAAAGATATATGACAATTTACCAAGATATAAAAAAGAAGCTCACTCTATTTTGTAGGTTACATCATGAGAAGAAGGGAAGCACTGTTCTAGGAACTCTTGATAATTTTCTTGCAAAAAAATACAAGGCTTTGTCAATCCCACTCTCCCAATTTATCCTCCCCCCTTTCCTCCTTGGTAACTGAAAGTTTGTTTTCTACATCTGTGATTCTATTTCTGTTTTGTAAATAGATTCATTTGTACCCTTGTTTTTAGATTCCACATATAAGCGATATCGTATGATATTTGTCTTTGTCTGACTTACTGTATATAAAATACATAACTAATAAGAAGCTACTGTGTAGCACAGGGAACTCTACTCATACTATGTAATGACCTATATGGGAATAGAATCTAAAAAGAGTAGATATATGTATATGTATAATTGATTCAATTTGCTGTACAGCAGAAACTAACACAACATTGTAAATCAATAAATATACTCCAGTAAAAATTAATTTAAAAAAATACAATGCTTTAAAAAAATACAATGCTTTAATTCTCAATGTCTCTAAGATTTCTAAATTACACGGTACTAAATATATATTATTTTTACTACTTTTCATCACTTGATATATTTATAATTGATAGTAATAAGGCTTTTAATATTTTGACAAAAATTTTTAAGGATGGAAGGACAATTACAATTCTCACTATTAAATATTAAAGATCACTCTGCACAGTATCAGCTTCACAATCACTTTTATGGTCCTGGACTACCATGCAGAGAGGACTGCCTGCCTTCTCATTAGGAAAAAGAGACATTGAGTCAGATCTTTTACTATGCAGAAAAGACATGGTCATATTGGTCCAAGACAGTTTGATTGGTAATACTGAGTAATGTGGAACCCTTGCCCACAGGACATATGCAAATTAAAGTCTTGGAATTTGACTCTACCCTGAACCACCATAAATAACATTCTACCTGAAACTAAGTTCTTAATGGCTTAGAATCACAGACACTTAGATTGGGGAAGATTATTTGGTGGCAGTTTACAGATGATGAAACTGAGGCTCACACAGGTTTCAAGTGAAGTGACTCATTCAAGATCACATAGCTAGTTAGCGACAGAGTGTTAATAAGAACTGAGATCTCTTGACCCCTGGTCTACACCCTTGTTCACTGAAAGAGAAACAGAGTCCATTCTTTATGAGGCCACTATGGAAGGTGTTAGGTGTCTCCCGTTCATGTAGCCATGTAGATGGCTCCTGTTGACATAAATAGTGGCTGGATTGAAAATGAAAACTCCCAGTGAATTCCTCTGTTTCCTTTTAATGCTTTAGTTTAGGTTTTTTTTTTTTTTTTTTTTTCCTACCAGCCTATTAGAATGCCTCAGAAGAGCATCTGAAGTAAGCCTAGATTTCCCTTGACACTGTTAAATCAAGATCTTTTTCAAAGTAATTTCTTAAAAGCTATTTAAGTTGTCCCACTAGATAAATACCTGCTGATAACTATTCTATTCACCCACTAATTCCTGAGCTTTTCTTTGCTTGATTGCCTATTTTGTGTAATTTAACATTTTGGTGTCATATTTGTCTTAACTTTTCACTTTTGTTTTCTTCTCACCGCAAGCAGATAGACAAGGAAGAATGATTTGAGAATCTTTCTGCCTTGAAATTGTCCTCTTTTTGTTTCTCTTTGGAAATTAAATAATTTGAAGTGAATAGAGGCGTGAATAAGGGTTGCTAATACAGATTGAGAGTTTGACTTTTGAAATTCAGTGCCAGATCACGTGTTGAAATTTCTCATGAATTCAATAATACAGTTCAACAAACACATATCATATTACCCTGTTTTGTTCTTTACAGTGTACATCACTATCTGAAGTTGTTATTTATAATGGCTCTTTACTAGCCATTTTTTTCTTTACTAATATGTAAGCTCTGGCCTTGTCTATCTTGTTCACATGATCCTAGATTGGTGCCTAGGACATAGTAAAGCATTCAAAAATATTTATTGAATAATTATGAGATAATACCAATATAAATAAATAATAATTAATAAAAAATGAGTTAAATGCTAGGGACTGTGACATGTATTGAGGGTACAGTGATGAATGAAACACAGTTCTTGAACTAAAAGAGCCCCAATCTACCCAGAATTTGGAGGCACTCATGAAAGGAAGTATACTGCAATGCAGTAAACAAGAAAAACAGAGTTGCATGTTAAAGGAACAAAGAAAGTACAGTGGAGAGAGGGCAGCTCAGACCAGGTGTGAACTTCATTTTAAAGGAGGGTCGGGGCTCACTCAGCAGACAAGGGGGAGGAAAGAGGAAAGGAAATTCCTGCGAAAGGAAACAAGCAAGGGTAAAGAAACAAAAGAGAACAAGATGTTTCTACAGAATTACCATTGCCTTGTGGTATTGCTGAACATAAAGTGGGAAGTGGAAAATGGCAACAAATGCCACCAAAGTAAAAGCAGGGTCAGATCAGGAAAAAGCAAGTCACAACATCAGCTAATAATTTCCCAGTGTCTTCTCAAAAAGTGTTCAGCAAGTACATGGTTGTAACGAGGTAAAAGGCATGGATTTGCCTCAACTGTTTAGTTGGGGAGACCCGAGATGAAGCTAAAAAATATAAATAACAATGCAAATTAGCATATTCAAAGTATCAAAGGGTCTTATCTTCACACTTTGCATACTCTGTTCTCTCTGTTTGACTGCCTGTATTTCCCTGCCTGGTCTATCTAGATAGGCTAAATAATCCATTTATTTACTCCAGTACTGCCCTGTTCCTCTCTACTTACCATAGCACTCCTTATGCTCTGATGCCAGTAATATTCTTGTGCATGCCTTGTTCTGGCCTGAGATGTCTTCCTGGAAGAGTCACCTAAGTGCCTCTGCTATATGGGTTCTTATAACATAATCCCTAAGGACCACATTGTCAGTATTGTATGAGGGCAATTGTTTTTTGGTTTTTGTTATTTTCAAATTCCCTAAAAAAATAATGTGTTCTGGACATGTTTTCTTTCACCTATTAAACGTATGGTCAGTTCTTCTAGGTCATGGATGCATTTCTGATAGATTTCACAGTGTCAATGTATCACCAAACCCCCTCTCCCTGCTACTCTTTAGCCTCAGTTCTCTGGACTATTTCCTAGAAAGTACTTCCTTGAAGCGTCTCCACTGGGACATTTTTCTGTGTGTGTGTGTTTATGTATGTGTGTGTGTACATGTGTGGTTGACTTGGTGCTATCACTTGTACAACATTGTCAACCATTGTGGGTCAAAATTGTGCTATATTGCATAACGCAAATGGTAAAAAGAGAAGTCTCAGTGGAGTGAACAACACACTGCAAAATAAACTCACTGGGGAGAAAGAAGTAGAGTTCTCGTTGGCTGAGAGCAGAGACAGTGTGGTTTGCTAATGCTCATTAGCCTCTAATGGTGCAGTTTGTTCTGTTTCCCTAGTTCTCATTGGCTGAGAATATTTAGTTATACTTGTGTATGATAACACTACATATAAAAAGTGGTTTGTGATAGTTTACTCAATATCCAGTCTCTCTTTTTATTTTAGAAAAATAACTGAGCTAAATTCTGTTAGGCATTAAGCTGGATATCTCATATATTAGTTTCCCATGGCTGTTATAACAAATTTTTACAGAGTGGCTTAAAACAACGCAGATTCATTATCTTAAAGTTCTAGAGGACAGAAGCCCAAGATAGGTCTCACACAACTAAAACTAAAATCAGGGCTGCATTCTTTGGAGGCTCTCAGGGAAACCATTTCCTTGACTTTTTCAGTTTCTCGATGCTGCTTTCATTCATTAGCTCATGGCCCCTTCTTCAAACCCAGTATTGCCGCATCTTCCAATTTCTCTCTGGCTCTCACCTCCTCTTCTGCCTCTGTCTTCCACTTTAAAGGACATTTGTGATTGCATTGGGCCCATTTGCATCATTGAAGATAATCTCTTTAAGGTCAGCTTATTAGCAATCCTAACTCCACCTGCAACCTCATTTCCCTCTTGCCATGTAACATACACAGTCATAGGTTCTGGGGATTGAGATACGGACATCTTTAGTGGGGGGCATTTTTCTGTTTACTGCACCTGATTACTTAACTGTCTCTCCAATAGAAAGTGACTCTGAGAGCCATGGCTTCCCTGTTCAGTATCTCTCACTTGCTTTCTCTTTCAGTAGATACCAAGAGGTCATGAGCAGGAATTTAGAGAAAGCCATCCCTCAGAATGTGTATTGTCCGGAGGAAGGCATCTTTGAGGGAATGAAATTTCATTTGGGTCCTGAGGATGAATATTATTTTTATAGAAACAGAACAGGGATGTGGACTATCTAAGGAAGGAGTACAGAGGGAGAAGAGGTGCAGAAGAAGGAATGTAAACAGCCTGTTTATAGAACTATGGGCAGATTAATGACAGAAATTTGTTTTCCTAGGTACCAGGGCTCCCAGTAAAGCAGCAATGTTGTAGGATGTAAATGACATTTGTAATTACATTGCTATTTCTTCTTCATGGCTGATTGAGCTGCAATACTTTTGGGGTTATAGAAGATGCTAGGGAGTGAAGCAAACTCTGACTCAACAACTGAGCCTTATAAGTCCCTTATTTTACTGGGGTATGGTGGGTGGGGAAAAGCAAATTCGGGGAAGGTTTATCCTTAGCCAAGGACTCAACAAGAAGTCTAAACATTGGCAGTTTTAGTTAAAGTTCTCTCCTTTCCCCAAGTTTTCAGAACAGTCACCAGATTAACATTCATTTCCATAGCCAACAAATCTGTGATCAATGGGGCACATGTGACACGAAGCCTGATGTAGGCCTGTGGCACTGAGGTGGAGACTGCTGATCAGATACCCCTGCATTTGCTGAAGGAAGAGACAGAGCCTTTCAGATAATAGTCTTTTGAGTAAGAACCCAGGGAATCAGTTGACATCTAATCACAGAAGACCCATTC
>NW_006773409.1:526027-528455 GCF_000442215.2 Lipotes vexillifer | reverse complement strand
CTGCTTCTACTTCCTTTTTCTCACGTCTCAACTAGATTATTGCAATAGTTTTATGGCATCTTCCCCTGCCTTTGTGCTCATTCATTTTTTAGCAGCCAGAGCAATCTTTCAGTACTTTATTTTTGGGCTTCCCTGGTGGCCCAGTCATTGAGAATCCGCCTGCCAATGCAGGGGACATGGGTTCGAGCCGTGGTCTGGGAAGATCGAGCTGTGGTCTGGGAAGATCCCACATGCCGCAGAGCAGCTAAGCCCCTGCGCCACAACTACTGAGCCTGTGAGCCACAACTACTGAAAAAAATTAAGTATTTTTTTTAAAAATAAATTTATTTATTTATTTATGGCTGTGTTGGGTCTTTGTTGCTGCATGTGGGCTTCTCATTGCGGTGGCTTCTCTTGTTGTGGATCACGAGCTCTAGGTGCGCAGGCTTCAGTAGTTGTGGCTTGTGGGCTCAGTAGTTGTGGCTCGTGGGCTCTAGAGTGCAGGCTCAGTAGTTGTGGCCCACGGGCTTAGTTGCTCCACGGCATGTGGGATCTTCCAGGACCAGGGATAGAACCCGTGTCCCCTGCGTTGGCAGGCAGATTCTTAACCATTGGGCCACCAAGGAAGTCCTTCTTTCAATATTTTAAATAGGATTATTTCACACTTCATCTTAATACCATTCAAGGGTCCCCCTCTATCCTTAGGATAAAGTATAAATTCTTTAGTAGTTCCTTCCATGAATAACCACCTCCTTAGCCTCAACTCTTATTATTCCCACCATCCACCATCTACTTGCATATTCCACCAGCTGTTGAATACCACCATTCATTCAACAAATATCCACTGGTCATCTGCTCTGTGCCTTTGCCTGGGCTCCTCGAGTTAAATAAACTCACCCAACAAATATCTATTCAGCATCTGCTATGTGCCTTTTCTTATGCTCCCCAGTGCTATAGAATACTTACATCCTGCCATTGCTCTGATGAAGACCACTTTGGCCAGAGCCTTGTAGCGCTAGGGCCTGACTTAGCCAGAACATACTTTATCAGTGAACTGGGCATTTTCAGAGCATTATCTCTAGGACCAACCATGAAGGGGAGAAATAGCATCAGAAAAGCAGATGGCTTGTGTAATTATGTCTGGATCAGCATAACTTCTGCTTTGATAATTCTGGCTATATTTCAGCCACTGAAGCCTGGCTCCAAGTTAGCCACATAATTCTGGATTAGATCTGTGGATCTGGCTTTTTTTTTCCTACCTCAGATTTTGTATCCCTAAACATCTTTTTCTTTAATTTTCTTTTATGGGTCTGGTAGCTTCAACTTTTGGACACTCAAAACACAGACGATGTGATGTTATCCTAGTTTTTGAACAATAAGAGTAATTTCCCTGTGACTTCAATGTGATATTCTGACACTGTCCTTTTTTAAGCAGAGAGAAATACGAGACATACTGCTCACCTTGTCCTATCTGAGCTCCATAAGTACCTATTATCCCATGCCCACACAAAGGGGTGTTCAGAAGCTCCATCAGTTTGAGCTGGGTAGGACATATTAATTGGGTCATCTACATTATTCTGATGGTTTGTCTTGGTTTCCATCTTTTGAGATGGATTTTACTGCAATTTTTGTAATCTTCCTTTGCTTACTCATTAATCCAATGTCTCTAGACTTAGCAGTCCCTCAGTCGTTGTGAGTTCCCCCAGCATCTTTCTAGATCATGTGGTAATTGGCATGTGAGAAGGAAAATGTTAAGTTTAGAAGGACTTTCTTTCCCATTAGTCAGGTGCTGACTGAGCTGGCAGGCTGGGTTCTTTCCATTGAGGACAGTCTTCCTTTAAGTGCAGTCAGGGTCCTGTCCATGGGGGATTTTTTGGTATAAATGAGGGTGGGCAGTCCTCTCTCAAATGAAATAAAAGGAATCACTCGAGCTTCTCTGGGCAGGTTTCCTCGAGGGTGGCTGGATTAAACCTATCCTCATCTAGGAACGAGATCAGTTCCTCCTCATGTACTGAAGATATCTGTAGTAGATGTCTAATTTTTTTTATCTGTACACAACTCCCTTCCTCTGGGTAATAACAAGTTTGATAGGAGTCACCTGCCACACAATTTAGATAAAGTAGATTAGGCATACTAAATTCAACATCCAATGCAAACATTCTCTGTGCCGTCCAAGAACACGTCATGACATTAAACACTACCTTCTGTCATTGACAGATGCTTGACGGGACCTCAGTGCAGGGATCTAGATTTTCTTAAGTACGTGCATTGGGATTGACTTGCTCCAGCTGGGGCAGAATGAGGCTTGCAGTTGCTAGAAGTCAGCTAGTGATGGCAGACAGTAACAATACTGCTAACTACGCCCTTGCTCAAATGGTCAGATAGATTGATATAGTATATATAGCTATGGATTATGAAGATTGTTTTTTTTTTTTTTTTTTTTTTTTTT
>NW_006773409.1:511587-526014 GCF_000442215.2 Lipotes vexillifer | reverse complement strand
GGCCTCTCCCATTTGCGGAGCACAGGCTCCAGACGCGCAGGCTCAGCGGCCATGGCTCACGGGCCCAGCCGCTCCGCGGCATGTGGGATCCTCCCGAAACGGGGCACGAACCCGCGTCTCCTGCATCGGCAGGCGGACTCTCAAGCACTGCGCCACCAGGGAAGCCCTGAAGATTGTTTTTGATTATGGATAATTTAAAACATTTCCTAAAATTTTGAGGTAGACTTTTAGTCCAAGCCATTGCATTACAACTTGTATGTTTTCTTCCACCAGCAAATAATGGTTGATGTTCTCCCCAAGATGCTATAGTCTGCTAAGGCAAAGGCTACTTTATTGCTGAGTGCAGCTGAATTTTTTGTCTGTGGACTCCCATATGGAGAATATTAGATAGCTTTTGCATAAATCTTCATTTTTCTTAATGGAGGTTGAATATGGGCCTTAGGGATCCCTGACAAATTAGGCATCATCTGTTTATACCCTTCTTCTGAATGGAAACCTTGGACTTGAGCTGTGTGGCTCTATAATGAGTTGCAGGTGCTGAGAGGGATTGGCATAGCTCTCCTTAATTGCTTGTCACATGGCTAACCTAATGAGGGGGGCATTGGTGCCAGGGAGATGCATTTCAAGCAGTAGCAGCTGGCAGTTTTCTCACCCATAAACTGAGGCCGTTCTTAGGCTTAGAAGTTGGGAGATAAAATGATAAGGATTCCTCTCTTTCCTTATAAATAGTTACAAGAATCTTAGGGTCTGACTTAAGTTTGTGAATAAAATAATAATGTGAATGATATATAAAATGAAAATAAGAACATAGACTGATATAAGAGACTCCTAGCTTATCCCCATTGGCTGTGTGCCCTTCACCAAGCTATTACACTTTCCTGAGTCACAGTTTTTTCATTAATAGAATGGGGATTAAAAATATCTAACTTTAGGGCTTCCCTGGTGGTGCTGTGGTTGAGAGTCTGTCTGCCAGTGCAGGGGACACGGGTTCGAGCCCTGGTCTGGGAGGATCCCACATGCCGCGTGGCAACTGGGCCCGTGAGCCACAACTACTGAGCCTGCGCGTCTGGAGCCCATGCTCTGCAACGAGAGAGGCCGCGACAGTGAGAGGTCCGTGCACCGCGATGAAGAGTGGCCCCCGCTCACCGCAACTAGAGAAAGCCCTCGCACAGAAACGAAGACCCAATGCAGCCAAAAATAAATAAATAAAATAAAAAAATCTAATTTTATAAGGTTGTTAGGGTTAGCGATAGCCTAAATCCCACACCACGCATAGTGGAGGACAGTGGTTCTCAAAGAGTGGGTCTCAAATTGTGGGACCAGCGGCATCAGTAACACTGGGAGCTTGCTAGAAAAGCAATTTTTACTTCTCCCTATTATCTCCCCAGACCTGTTGGAAAAAAACCTCTGTGGCCCTGAAATCTGGTTTAACAAACTCTCCAGGTAATTCTGATGCAGCTGAAGTTAGAGAATTACTAGTGTAAACCTTCAAAAAATAATTGTAAAAATGAGGAAAAGGGAGCCAGGATTCAAAATGTTAGCGTAAACACAAAAAGTTGGAAGTCAGAGTCTAATCTCTGAAAGGAGTGAGAAGAGTTGATGAGCAAGAAAAAAACAGGTAAAATATGTCCCAAATGGAGCAGTGGGATTCTAAGCACGTAGCTGAGTGTCCTTGATAGGACAGTCTCTTGAGACCCACCTGGGATTACTGGTCAACCCATGAATACCATGTTCCCCTTGTTTACTCCTTAGCCAACACCTGAGTTACTTTCCTTTCATATCTAATTGCTCTCCAATCTAGCAAGCCTTCTGGAGTCTTTTTTTTTCCTCCAAATAAATAATATTTTGGTTGAAATTTGAAGTATTTGGAATTTAAACATAAACTTTTACAATGAATTAAGTTTATAAAGGCCCCATTTAAGATAATGCAAAATGTTTTATATTGATAGAATTATGACATAACATCTCTGAAGGAGAGCAAGTGCTGTGAAATAATGATAAGCTTTACATATAGTCCCGTTTTTATGTTTGCAATGAGGACTCCAAATATATCTGGCCTATGTAAGAAATTGTAACATGAACAACTTTTAATATTCATAACGATACATAAGTTTTACATAGCTTTTTACAGATTCCCATATGTCTTCATATTTATTCACCCAATCCGACCCGTAGCCACAGCAGATCAAAAAAGAGTGTGGGTTCAGCATTCATCAGTGTTTTGCGGATATGGCTTTATAAATGTGCAAAGTTGAGAGCACTGGCATTTGGGCCTCAGCTAAGACTGTGGGGTGTTATGGTCATCATAAGACCAGGGTCTGCAGCACATGTGAGGAGGGGGGAGGAAGAGCGCCACCTGCCCAGGCTCAGTCTGAGTGTATTTCTTCTAGAGTCAGCTGGGGTGCCATCCACAACCTCCTGGAAATGCTTCAACCATGTAATTATACTCTGCCTCTCAAAATCACGCTTCATCTTTCTAATTGAATAAGGCTGCATTTCATCACGCTCATTTTAGATACTGTCTCCTCACATTTCAAGAGTTTAAATAACAGGCATCCATCACAACTCTGAGAAGATGTATATGAGGAAGAGCAGCTTTCTGGAATTAGGTCCTGCCTCTGGAGGCATCTCCCAGCAATCAGGTTGAGACGCCCCACAAGGGGTCTGTCTCACTGCTTCCCCTATGCTCACAAACACAGTAACGAGCTTCTCCAACGTATGCAATCAGAACTTTGGCCTGCAGGGCAGCACCAGCCCATAGGAGCATGGCTTCCTGATTAGGAAAGTAGGAATTATTGGCCACACTTTTTCAGTTTTATTTCAAAACCTCATTTAGTTCTTCAGCTGCTTTAAGCAATATTTGTGGAAGAAGAAACTATCATTTAGAAAAATGTTTAGTTGACGCTCATAATATTGCTTTTGGGTGTTATCCCTTCTCAGTTGCTATGGAAGGAAGACACAAAGGAAGTTAGAGATTTAGTTCCTCTCATCACTCATTCAGTTAATAACTCTGAGTACCTACAATGTACAAGACAATGTAGAGTATGGAACTATGGATCCTATCCTGAATCTGTCTTTAAGGAGCATGGAGTATAATAATAGTAATAATAACGCTAGTCTGGTGGCAAGTCCTCCCTAGAACCACATCCTACAGCATGTACAATCAATGCAGAGGTCGTGATAAAATCACATAAAATCAATGCAGAGATCATGATAAAATCACAGAAAATCAATGCAGAGGTCTAGAATCTCAAGTGGTATAGGGTCAGGGCAGAAGGCTCTAAAGGTGAAACTTAGGATAGAGGTGCTTCCACTGAACAGTGTGTATTACTGTTAGAATAGCTCCATTTTCTGTTTAAAAGACATTTCTAGCTAAAATGCTTTAAAATAAATAAGGAAAGAAAGTCCCAAATTTTAGACGCACATCAATTGTAACTGCAGGGCAGCTGCATACAGTGTGGGAATTGTCCGTATACAGCTCCTGGGCACCCCATTCATATAGATTGTTATGTGTCCTGCAACGTACAACCTGTGTACAGATGTTTGTGGTAGCTCTATGTGAACCCTTCTGCAAAAAAAATTACAAACAGACTTTCTTTGAAAAGATGGTTTATACCTCTTAATGAAACTATCCACAGTTTGGGATTTGTTTGCAGCCAAACCAGATTTTAGGCAATTTTTCCAAATATGATGTGACAAAATTTCTCTACTATCAATTTTTGTGAAATGCCCTGGTCCTTACTTTTAGTTATAGTCAATCTCTCCATTGCTCCAGATAACCCAACTGGGAAGACTGCTTCTCGGCTTTCCTCTCAGGGTCAATGCTCATCATGACCTTGAGCTTTTTTTTTTTTTTTTTTGCCAAAACTTTTCTGTTTTATATGACATTCCCTTGTCACATTTCTCACTGCTTGAAAATCGTAAAACTAGTTCATATAGAGTACTGAAGATGTTAGTGTGCTTTATAAATACCCCAGATAATATGATAACATGATTTGGACAAAGTGATCTTCTCCAAAAAGGACTTTAATTCTCCTATCCTCAGGTTGTGATTTTTTTTTCAAAAGCAATTTTCTCTCATAAGCTTTGTCTTCTGATCCTACATCCAAATTTGGAAGTTTCCATTCCTTACCCTTGGGGGCATTCTCCCCAGGAGCTCTCCTCAGTACATACTTCAGAGTTTAAGTAATCCCCCATCATAATCCTTTGGAACACAGCTTGAATAAAGGTGCCAGTTGGTAAAAGGAGACTCTTCTAGAACAGTTGGTGATCACTTTTGGAACTCCAAGTCCTGTGGAGTAGAAGGGAGAGGAGTAGAGGTGAAACTGAGGCACCCCAAGTCAAACGGGAGGGGTGTGACAAGTCGCACAAATACAGGTTGCTTAAAGCATTCTTATGAGAGTAAAATCTAGAATTTCTCTTATGATTCCAATTTATAAATGGAACTTTTCTATCAGATGTGTGTGCACACTCTCAATGCACATAAATACTTATTTCCCAAGGAGACACGTTAGTTCTTTGCCTAAACCCCTAAAGAGGAAAATAAATCTTTTTAAAGTGCCTGTAGTTTGCAATGCCACCTCTTTTTAGTGGAGTAAAATTTTAGTGGAGTTAGATTTTCACATTATTATGTAGAGAAGTAGAATTCCTGTCCTACCTGGTTTCTAGGAAGTAGAGCCTCAGGAAAACGATTATAGAGGGAGTAGACCTATTATTTTATTAGAGAGTTTAATCCCACGGGATGGGCAAGAGAGATAAGGGAGTGAGACAGGGCAGGAGGGTCCGAATTCTCTAGAATACCTTAGGGAGATAACAATCGTTAAATGCAACCAATTGCTTAATTCCAAAGAAGAAACTGGGTCTTAGGATCATCCACTGGAGAGAAAAAAGAAAAAATGTATCTGCTGTTCCTGTATCCCGCTTGTCAAAATTTACCTCACAGGGAGTTAATTTCCACATACTTTTGGATTGTGCATGTGTGGAGACTAGATGGGGTTCTGTGATGACTTTCATATTTATTTATTTGGCTGCATCAGGTCTTTGTTGTGGTGTGTGGACTTCTCTCCAGTTGTGGCGTGTGGGTTTTCTCTTCTCTAGTTGTGGTGCGGATTCCAGAGCGTGTGGGCTCTGTAGTTGCGGCACGTGGGCTCTCTAGTTGAGGTGCACGAGCTCAATAGTTGTGGCACGAGGGCTCAGTTGCCCGACCAGGGATTGAACCTGTGTCCCCTGCATTGAAAGGTGGATTCTTTACCACTGGACCACCAGGGAAGTCCCTATGATGACTTTAATAGGCAAACTTGGGACGGGAGGCAAGAGGGGCAAGAGGCAGGGCACTGATGGCGGTGCTTATGTGAACTAGTGGAGCACAGATGTCATTGAAGTGAGGAGAATCTAAAGTGGTCCACAAGAATTATCTGATACAGTCTCTGAATTTCCCCTGCTTCTAAAGATTGGTCTCCTTGGACTTGAGACCAATTAGGAATTAATTTATTACTATACCATGCATAATATATTTTTCCTTGCTCTCTCCCCTTCCTCCCAATCCTCCTTCCTTTTTTTTGTCCTTTGTGTAAAAGAATGCATGTCAGTATTTTTACACACACACACACGAACAACCCAAATGGTACCAAATGCATTATATGAAAAGTATTCTCTAGCCAAGTTCTACTCCCAAAAGAACCTCTTACAAAATATTTTTAAAGAAAAAAGAATTTATCAAATTAAAAAACAAATAGCACATTGTCATTGTTTAAAATTCAAACAGCAATGAAAATGATAACAAAGAAAGTTAAAATATTACTTTGAATCCTGCCACAGAGAAATTACCATCATTAACATTAGGTGAATAGCTTTCTAGATAACACTATAATATGCAATATAATATAATATGATATGATATAATATATAATATAGAGGTGGAGGTAGGTAAATATACAGTTGAATAAGTGATAAAGTTTATTAAACAGGATAAGACTTATTTTTAATTTTAGTTTTTTTTAAATTTTAGTTTCTCTCAATTTTTACAGAAGTAAAAGAAATAGAAATCCAGCCAAAAGGATAGCACAAATAAATACAAGGATTCTATAAATACTCAGATAAGTATTTTTTAACCATAAGAAATATATTTATTTTAAATATTGTAAGATCTCTCTCTGTATATAAAAATAAGAGAATGTGAAACCTAGTAAGAATTTGCAGTGATTATATTTTTTAAAACTTTAGGCTTAAATTTTATACTCTACCAATTAACTCTCTACTGTGAAAGATGACAAAATTAGCACTCTCACATTTTTTCACCTTTTTTTGTCTTTCTTCCCAGTTTTCATTGTTATATTATTATTTTTACAATTTCAAGGTTTATAACAATCATAGTCTGTTCAGTAACCATAATTCTCACGCTTATGTAATCTTACCTCTATATTTGCTTCTAGGAGTTACATTTTCTGAGTTCTGGCATGCTTAGAAACATCTGCTGTCTTTATGCTTATGGACAAAACAAGTTGGATAGGATATTCTTAAATCCCTTTTTTCCCCTCAGATCTCTGTAGACGCTGCTCCATGGTCTTCTGTATTGACTATTAAGCTAACTAAGGCTTCTTAAATCATCTTTTGATTGACTGGATTTGTTTGTGAAATGTCTTTTCTTTTTAAGGAGAGCTCTTGGACACCTTTACCTGATCTCTTTGGTATCTGAGAATGTTATACTATTGGCTTTAAAGTTAACAAACATCAGTGACTATCGTTCCCCCCAAATTCAGTGCCTTTATCCTCACTTAAAGAGTAGCTTCAATCTTCCTGTTGCAATAATTATATAACTTTGTTTATTGATTCCCAGATGCTTTGTGGTTATTACCTCCTTAATGACAATCTCATAATAATCCTGCATAGACCATGCTGTCATCCTCACTTCATGAATCAAGAAGTTGATGTTAAGAGAGGTTAATAACTCCCAGGGTCACAGACAAGTAGTGGAGCCCAGCTGTGTATACAGTTTGTTTCCAGTGTCTCCCCTCTTTATTCCCTGCCGTACCGCCACCTTCTCCTAAATGTGGATGGTCTGGAGATGTGCCAGGCATGAGGCAATGTGAGGCATGGTCAGCATGGTGGATGGAAAGGGAAGGAAAGATGATTTGTCTTCTAAATTCTATTACCAGACGTGTAAATAAAATAGTATTTCCAAGAATTCTCAAATCACAAGTAAATAATACTAGTGAAATTGGAGGATATTTCTTAGCCCTATACCCTATGGAAGATTTCTTTTAAGGTTGACAGTTTCTTGGAATTCTCATGGCTGGCATAGTGTACTTTGCTCTATAAAGTTACCATACAAAATGTCTTCTGTTTAGGAAAATTAAAGGCATTATATCAAGATCCATACTCTCATGTCAGCTTCATTATCTTGAGTCATATTTAAAAGCTGTAATATTTGATATCCATTGTTATGAACTCTCCTTTGGGGCTAGTATTTAAAATATTCCTTAAACCTAATCAATTCATATGATTCTACACTCGACCAAACTCAGTCACCTTCAGTCAAATGGTGAAGTGGTGAGCATATATGAGCAGAGTTCAGAAAAGCTAGAACAGTGACCATATTTACATGTATAAAATCTGATAAGAAAGAATGGTTTGTATATCACAAGTGAAATACACAGCCCTGGCAGATTGGGGCCAGTTTCATCACTGATGGCCTCAGGGAAAAGTAGAGATATTAAATTACATGATGTGCAAAAACCAAAAGGATCTCTTTCTCACTCAATATATTTAGAAAGGGCTGCCTGGGTCTTCAGGATGAACTTGAGGGCAGCCTGACAGTGATGAATATGCTTTTCTCTGCCCTCTGTGATCTACCAGGGCACTTACCCTCTCTGTTACCCCTTAGCACCTTATCAATGGGTGGCATTAATTCTTTAATAGATTAATTTCTTACTTATTAACATCCACTACTATATGTTAGCTCTGGAGGGGACCATAGTGCATCTTGTATACTTCTTGGCACATAATAGGCATTCAATAAATATTTGTTAAGTATTGTATTTCCTGTAAGTCTTGTCTTCTGAACTAAAATATAAACTATCAGGGGACAGAGTTCAAAGTTTATACTCTGAATGGTCCATTGGACCCAGTAATGCTGAGCAGAAAGCAGGATCTCAATGATGATTTGTTATATTGAGTTGAATTAAATCGTATGGAATATAAAAGGCTGCCTTCCTGCCTGCTGGCTCCGTGCTTCCGTAGGATATTGTACCTGCCTTTTTTATAGCCTCTGATCAACTCTATTTTAACTTTTTGTTCCTGTATCCATCTGTCTCTCAACATTTTGTATCTTCTGAGGGAAGTATTTATTTGTCTTTTTAAAAATTCAAGTGTAGTTGATTTACGATATTGTGTTAGCTTGGATGTATAGCAAAATGATTCAGTTATAAATATATATATGTACATATTTTCAGATTATTTTACATTATAGGTTATTATAAATTATTGAATATAGTTCCCTGTGCTATACAGTAAATCCTTGTTGCTTATCTATTTTACGTATAGTAGTATGTATCTTTCAATCCCATACTCCTAATTTATTCCTCCCCCCCTCCCTTTCCCCTTTGGTAACCATAAATTTGTTTTCTATGTCTGTGAATCTGTTTCTGTTTTTGTTTTCCCCATAAAATTACATTGAACATTTTTATTTCTGGAGCTTTCCATATGGAAAAGAAAATGCTAACATTATTACATAAGGCATATTTATGCCTAAAACATGTGAGCCTACAAATTAACATAGTACTGTAAAACTTTCTAGGTCAGTTGATAGTTTGCTAATATCCCTTTATGAAACAGTTTCTTAAATGTTGAGTATTCCTACAAATTATGTATTGTATCACTCAATATTTCATTGACAGAAATGACATACTGATTAAATCAGCATTCTGGAGTTATAGTCTTTAATAATGATATAAATTTAAAATATTTGAAGAACATTAATTTGTATTTCATTTCAAAAGGAAAGTGTGAAATTAATGAACACTTGGGCAATAGATACTGCATCCCCATCTCTAAAATTAACTGATTTGGAAGTAGTGTATTCTTATGTGAACTAAGCATTAGGCTTATTTTGAAGATCTGTAACTGCAAGACATACTTCGGAAATAAATGCCAAAGAAAGTAAAATATAAGACTATTTTCTCTGGGAATAAATTTAAAAATATAATCTACCTATTAACCACCTTTGGTAGACCACTAGTTGCACCTACCTCAACTTTGTACTCTACTTTTTTCCGTTTTTCCCAGGCATATGACCATCTGAAATAAAAGCTATATTTTGCATCCTTCCTTGAAGTTAGGTAGGAGCATTGTGACTAAGCATTGGCTAATGAAATTTAAATGAAGGTGCAACCTTCTCTCTCACTGTCCTTGCTGGCCAGAATGTTGATGTGAGGGATGGAGCTTGAACAGCAATCTTGGATCATAAGTTGGAAGCCAAGTGCTGAGGTTGGTAGAGCAACACAGAAACTTTGAGATATTAACTCTGAAATTCTTTTAAGTGAGAGGGAAAACATTTTTTCTTTTTTTAAAGCCACTGTTATTTGGGGTTTTAGTTTTATGCTGCTGTATTTAATCTTAACTGATACACATTTCAATTGTTGGCATATTACTCCTTTATTAGAAGTTGTAAATGAGAAATTATTTCAACACCTGAAGACCAAGATACAACAGAAGACTCCATAGGTTCAAGATATTGAGACATCCTAGAAAGAGTTTTCTGTAAAGTATATCTATTCCGTGGCATAGTAATATCATTCTTCTTGAAAAAGCTTACTGGACAGACATCATTTCTTTCATCACATATATAAACAACTCATGTATAATTCACTCCTCGTTGTGACTTTACCTACAAATTCTACCAAAACTACATTTTTGCAAAGATTTTGGGGGCACCTAGTGCAAGAATGAGCATGATAATTTTCCACAGTGAGATGACCATTGGTGTCAAAAGCTGCTGGATTTGTAAAGACTTTATCAAACACGTCATGAACATTGCTAGCTTCTAAAACCCAACCTATGAAGACTGAATTTGCATCTGAAATAATAATGCCGTCAAATTTATCCTTGTTCTTTCTTATAAAGTTTAAAAGTTCCACCATCCATGGAGTGAAAGGCATTGATATCATTGCTCTTTTCATTTCATCTTCTCTTACACCTTCATCTCCCAAATACTTAAAGACTCTGCCCATAAATTCTGTCCAAAATCCTTTTTCATAAGAATCTTGTAGTTCAATAGGAAGCTTTTTCTCTGGAGCACATTGTACAATCCAGGTGTCACTATTACCAACTATGATTGTATTGTCAAAGTCAAAAACCAACAAAATTTTCATGGTTCCAGAAACAGCTTTGGGTTACCCCAATTTAGTATTTCCAAGACAATTAATCTTACTTCAACATGGAGCTTAGGTTAAACAGTCATAACAATCTTCAGTTTTAAACACTAGCCAGTTTCTAACCAACATTACTCTTACTCTACATGCAGGGGGAAAAGTCTTCTGGTTCCAAGCAAAGGAATGGAGACTTCTTAACTCCAGCATTATTATGATGGATCATCTGATAGAAAACCTTCCCCCCATGAGGAGGTCTGTGGGTCACACACACCAAGCCCAGGCCTTGCTCTCCCACACACCTGCCCAGGTCCATCCCGAAACCAGGGGCAGGGACCTAGTCGGGTGTCCTTCCCCGGGAGGCGCATGTTGGATGCTGATGGGAGTGCCAGGCCGGGCCTGGCCGGGTCCCCAGGGCTCATCACTGACCCAGGCCAGAGATCCACAGGCGTTCTGGCTTCAGTGCGACTCACGTGGACTCTCCTGTTTTGTATGTAGATTCATTTGTATTATTTTTTAGATTTCACATATAAGTGATATCATATAATATTTGTCCTTAATTTTTCTCTTTTTGTGTGTGGTATGCGGGCCTTTCACTATTGTGGCCTCTCCCTTTGCGGAGCACAGGCTCTGGACGCACAGGCTCAGCGGCCGTGGCTCACGGGCCCAGCCACTCCGCAGCATGTGGGATCTTCCCGGACCGGGGCACGAACCCGTGTCCCCTGTATCGGCAGGCGGACTCTCAACCACTGTGCCACCAGGGAAGCCCTATCTTTGATTTATTTTACTTAGTACAATAAGGTCCATCCATATTGCTGCAAATGTCAGTATTTCATTCTTTTTTTTACGGCTGAGTAATATTCCTTGTGTGTGTGTGTGTGTGTGCGCGCGCGTGTATACACACACACACAGACATATATATGTGTGTATATATATATATATATATATATATATATATATATATATATATACCATATCTTCTTAAACCAATCACCTGTTGATGGGCACTTGGGTTGTTTCCATGTCTTGGGTATTGCAAAGTGCTGCTATGAACATTGTGTTATATATATCTTTTAGAATTAGAGTTTTCATCTTTTCTGGATATATGCCCAGGAGTGGGATTGCTGGATCATACAGTAGCTCTATTTTTAGTTTCTTAAGGAACCTCCATACCGTTTTCCATAGTGACTGCTCCAATTTACATTCCCACCAACAGTGTAGGAGGGTTCTGTTTTGAGACAAGTAGGGATATATCATTCTTTTTTGAACAATTTTGGATGCAGCAAATGATGAATAAATAAAAGGAGCTAACATTCTATTAATTGGCTATTATGCCAGGCTTGTGTCTGTGCTATCTGCTTTACATATGTTAACTCAGTTAATCTTCCCAAATCCTTTGACGTTAGTAATTTAATATTCATTTTATAGTTGGCAACACTAAAACTTGATCGTTTGCCCTAGATTATATATTTGGCAAGGGCCAGACCAGAGATGGAAATCTTATCTTTCCAACTCTAAAGCCCTTACCATTCTTACTGTGCTGACTCACTTTTGCATAATTTAATGAGCTAGCTAATGGGAACAGCCAAGTAGAGCTCTTCTCTCTACCCCACAGTAAAGTCTGGATACTTAGGATGCTCTCACAAGGGAATCATTTTCATATCAAACCGATATGTTTAAGCAATACTGCTTACTCCTGTCTATCAAGACTGCTTTATTCAAGTATATCCTTCCTAATATTAGTAAAGTTAGGTAGAGTAGGATACCGCACCAGAGAAAATTTATGTTTTTAATCTCTTTTTCAGTGAGATATATGCCAGAAAACTCAGAATCACTAAATATAGCTCACCTTACTCCACCATCCCTCAGCCCCAGACATTAAGTGTAGACAACTTATAATAATTGGGCTGCCTCCTTTAGAAAGGTAAATCACCTTTGAGTAAAGAGGGTGCATCTAAGGGGAAGGCTCCTTTAATAAGTAAGGCACCATAAACCCTCAGGGTTCATGTTTGTGATAAAGTTGATAGACTTGTTAGAAAGAAAGAATTTGGGGCTGTTTTGGGATTTCTGATTTCAGGTATACGGTAGAGTGGGATGGTGGTACTAATTACGATATTCATTTAGTGATTTTTCTACCCTTCAACTATTGTCAAAGAACGCATTCGTCTTAAGGCAGAGTCCTGCAGGAGCAAAGAAAAGAGAATATCGTTAAGAAGCACTGAACATGAAAACTGTCTTTTTTCTGTGTTTTAGAAGTAGGCATTTCTTTTCAGTTCTTATCAACACTTGTGATCTGTAATGTGCTGGAGAGAAAAGCACCTTCAATCAGCCAAAGAATTAGAGACAGTTTTAAATGATTTGGAATGTGTTCCAGAATTACAAAAATTTCAGGTTATATTCAACAAAATCCACCAATTAATAAATTGAAAATATTAATTACATAATAAATAAGTTGAAAATTAATTACATGAAAATATACTTATAATATTTGAAAACAGAAAACATAGTACCAAAAATATTGTTTGAAAGATTTGATGAAATTAACAACATTAAATTTTCCAAAAATTTTCTGAAGATATTAGGTTATACAGGTGCCTATAAATGAAAGAATAAAACGTATAAATAGTATGTCTTGGTAAAATGAGGTAGGTAAGAAAACAACCTGAGTAGAAAATCCTTTCGAAAGTGCAGTGGTTTTCCATTGTTTCTTTTCAATAGCCGAGGAGTAGGATACTGAACTTTCCTTCTGTGAGGCAGCTGGATTAATTAGGAAAGAAAATGAATTTAGCTGTGTTTGCATCCTGTGTTAGGAGAGCGAGAGGTATTCCGTTACATAAATAGAGGGAGTTGTCAGTTAATCCACTGGCTCTGTGGAATAAGGGCTTTCTAAATATTCAGGAGTTTTGGTACCTGGTGAATACCTAATTAAGGCATTAAAGAAAAACAAACCTTTTCAATCTTTTACTCCACAAATACTTTGAATGTCGACCATGCAGAGTTTGTCGCAGACGCTGGTGGTATAGCACTGCACATTAGATACAGCCTCAGTCTACAGAGACCCCCATTCAGTGGGCAGAGTTAAGACAATGAGCAAAAGAGTAAATAAATATGATTATTTAAGATTGTGGTATTCGCTATGAGGTGTCCAATACAAGGAATTACGGTGAGGATTGGGTGAGGTTGGAGGGATGCCTTTGACATGGGCAGTCAGAGAAGTTGAAAGCAGGACCTAGCCATCTGTGACATGAAGTAGCAGCTAACTGACAACCTCTAGATGAAGGGAAAAGGAAGAAACTCTTGAGGTGGGGATGAGCTTGCACACTTAGTCAGCCCTACAACTTAGATAATAAGAAGTACCTTCCACCTTAACGGTTTTTAACAATTGACACAGATGTCACAGACCCTGAGATTTCTGCATTCCACAACTCGTCTTCACTGCTCACACTGTAAGAAGTATTATTTCTAGAATCATTCATTATTGTTTCTGACTTAGAAACAGAGTAAGGCATATTGTTTTATGATTTCTGTGTCTTTACATCACCTACAATTTTGGGATCAATGTCCTATTTCTGGCCAAACTACTTTATTCCACTTCTATAGAGAGAATGCGTAGTAAAACGAACCTTTGAACATCGATATTTTAACCGAGTAGGTTAAAACATCGATATTTTAACCGAGTAGGTTCTGGGAAGAAGAAGAGAACCTAAAACAAAGATCAAAATATCTGGGTAGTTGATTCTTTCCCTTGAGAAAGACCTCTTAGAAATATTTTATATCTGCTGTATTACAGCTTCCCACATACTGGAAGAATTGATTGTTGTAAACTATTGTGTCTCTACCACAAGGCAAGCTGAGACCTTGTGATGGGCTGGTGGGGAGGAAGCAGCAGCAGCATATGGGTGGGGAGGAATTTTCAGTGCTTTCTGTTTGCCCCTTGCCCAGGCATGGTGGAGGGTAGTTAGCAATCCAAATCAGTGTTCAAGAGTCTGAAAAACCTCATGATGGTTCTGGACTCATAGCATCTAGGCAAGTTGATCTGGTGGGTGGGGCATTGCAGCAGGAA
>NW_006773409.1:466598-511577 GCF_000442215.2 Lipotes vexillifer | reverse complement strand
CAGGAATTTTTAGTAGTGACAAGGATCAGCTGAGTTATTTCTAACATCACAGGAAGGTGATTTTGCAGATAGAAGGGACTATTTATTAAGCAAATTTTAATTTTTTAATTTAATATTCAAATTATTAATGTTATAAAATTCAAAACCTAGGTAAAAATCCTTTAAGTGTGAATATATTTCTTAACTTCTTTTAATATATATAGCAACTTTTGAGTGGAACATTTCTTTTTCTTTGAGAATTCCAGTGGAAATCTTGAAGTGGAAAGCAATAGAGATGTGCTATAGTCATCTATGTGGGACTTACTAAAAAGAGAGCAAAAACTGGTCTGGGACTTTTGTCCGCACTGTCCCTTTCCATCAGTTAAGGTAGGAAAATAAATTATGGAAAGATAGAATGGAGGAAATTCCTATGGGTAAAGAGGCTTTAGAATTTCCTTCTCTCTCTTATTTAACTGGTCCAAGTGAGGGGGGCTCAAAGAGTCTACTTGTAGAGGTCAAGAGTGTCTGCAAGGAGGGGGCACTGGCATCTTAATCCCTGGCTGGAAGTTTGCTGAACGCAGAGAATCCACTGTGTGGTTTGTGGTAAAAGAGCTCTCTGGAGTACATGACATGTGTGGCTAGCAGCCTGAAGGAATTCTGCAGGATGGAGGTGAGCTATATGATGACAGAGCAAGGAGAGAGCAGACACAGGAAAAAGCCCATACTCCCACAGTCTAGCAAGGCAAGGATGAATATGATTCCCCACGCAGAATGAATGTTTAGGAAACAGATATGGCTGAAGCCAAATTGAATGATTTTCTGCATGAAAAGTGCCTGTGGAGCACTGCAAGAATCCTGCCCTTGTGCTGAGGTTGAAAGTAATTCACGTCACCACTCGATATTTTTCAGATAGTCTCTTTATTGACTGAATTTTTCATCCCCCCCATCCCAAATAACTGTACAACTCTGTGGTCATCTTCTTGACAGGAATCAAAAGGGAGACCTGTAATATAGTTTCGGGTGCCCTATAGTTTGATGCAGACTCTTAATCCAGCAACTGACGGAGAGAGGCCAACCCACACAGGGAGAGACACAGGAATAGAAGAGTGAATATGAGGCTCTGGTCTTCAAGTTATGGTCTTCAAGACTTTTTTCCCAGCCTGATTCCAATGTTCTGCTCTCAGAATATTCTATTCTAATTGTAGATTTTTTGGGGGGGTTGGGCTAGCAATGATTTTGCTAGTTGTTCCTTTATAGTAGATTTATGTTGCTTATCAAGAACTATATCAACTATTTTTCAGTTTAGTGATAAAAAATGTGATTGCTGGAATATGTCAGCATCTCTTTGGGTACAGCCTGCAAATAAACATTGCTGGGTTCTGATTGGCTAGAAGTAGAGTGTGATTCACTTGTTTTGTATATCCTATCGGTGATGAAAATCCTAGGTCTGTAAGCTGAGGTGACCACTGTGACATAAAATAATTTTGCTTTATATTTTAATAGCACATAAACATTTTTTATTTAAAAAAATCTGATAATAGCCACTTCAGCAGATTCTGCCCTAAAAAATCACTTCCTCTAGAAAAAACTAAATATGTATACCTGTATATTGTATAGTTTATGGAAACCACAGCTACGTGAATAAATATGGATCGTTTCAAACGCAATAGAGTACTTTACATTCTTATGTTAAATTTGAAAGTGGGTAACGGGAGCTGCAAGCATTCATCAGAGCCTGTCATGGTCCTATGCAAGAGTCCCTTAAAGTATACCTATTTTTTAGGACATTAAGGGAGAAATCTGGGTGGTTGATAGGTTGGTGGAAATAAGATTGGCCAATAAGGGTACTTCTTGTTGGTAGGTGCCAAGAGAAACTTTACTGACTTAGAAAACCAGACCAGTTCTACACTCTGCACACTGATTGGTCCAGGCCTTGTTATATATTGCCAAGTATAGCTTGGGATTGGACAGAGTCTGGACCCAGATGGCTTATGTGATGAAATTCCTCCATGCTGCAGACAACAAGGATTGAGAAAAGAGAGGAACTATTAAACGTAAAAAAGAATTTTAGCAAGCAGCAAGCATATAGAATTAGCGAGCGAGCAAGTGACACAGAAGATAGAATTATAAAAGCAAATAGAATTGTAAGACTCTAGGTTGAATCATTTTATCAGTATAAGAGGATTGGTGCCTTTTTCCAGGATAAAGGAGGGAAGTGAGAAGTTCCTCAACTGGGGGCTCAGTTTTCATAGACTTAAAAAATTTTTAAGTTTTTCATGAAGAAATATTTGTGGCATGGAATCTCTGTTTTGTTTAAGGTTTTGTGATTTTCTTACACTTAAAGCCATTGTATTAATCTGGAATGTATTCAACTGCAAAATGCAGAAGAGCTAGTTAGCTCTAGACGAAAAACCTAAAGGAATACTTGCCAAACATAATGAGTAGTTTGGCATTAAGAGTGCAGGGTAGGAGGGTTTAATAATGACCTTGGGGACCTAGGCTTCTCTCATGTCTCTACTCCACCATACTTTGTTTGTTGGCATTTATGCCTATGCATGTTGCTTCATGGGCATTGGAAGCTGCCACATCTCCAGGCTTCATGACTGCATTCCAGACTGAAGAACAGGCCTTTATAATTGTCAGGCGAAGGAGAAGGGTATTGAAAGTGCAAGTTGCATTAGCCAATCTTTAATGTTGACTCGTAGCCATTCTAAGGATAACTATTATATAAGCAATTATTAGATAACACAATATGTTCTAAATTATTAATATTTCTCATCTCCCAAATGTAGTAATATGAGAGCTGGTGGTTCTGGATCTTACTTGCTTTTAGCCTAATTTATCTTATATTCAGCCCACTTTTTCCTAGAGCAGTTAAATTCTACTTTGCATGCCAACTCCAGTCAGTTGGACGGGCTGCCAAGACTGCCATGTAAAAATGGATTCGGAGGTTGTCCTGAGCCCTGGCAGGAAAGTAGGCCTTGATATTTGCCATGAGGGAAAGTGTTTGCCCATGGGCTAAGTGTCTGTTCTTCCTTTTCTGTAACAGCTCTTATATTACAGAAAGGAAGGCCAAGCACACAGTCAATGAAACATGTTTCTTTAAGGTTAAGAAATTTAACTAGTATTTGGGATATTATCATAACTTGTATATTCTGACTAAGTAATGTGCAAATGAGTGAAACCTACCATGTTCCTTATGTCGGAGTTTACACTATCATTCTCATAACTGGTTATCAGGTGAAACAAAGCTTTATGCTCAGAACAGCAGCTTTCAGTTTCTCTACCCAGAGATAGTTCTGCTCAAGATTATCTGTTCATCTAAATGAACATTCATATTCCCTTGTATTAATCCACCTGGGCTACCATAACAAAATATCATAGACTGCATGGATTAAACAACAGAAATTAATTTTCTCATACTCCTGGAGGCTGGAAAGCCTAGGATCAAGATGCTGGCAGGGTTTCACTCTGAGGCCTCCTGTCTTGTCTTGCAGGCAGCATCCATCTTGCTGGGTGCACGTGCAGAGACAGAGTGAGAGCAAAATTTCTGTGTCTCTTCTTATAAGGACACTAATCCTACGGTATCAGAGATCCACCCTTATGACCTCATTTAACCTTAATTGCCTCCTTAAAGGCCCTATCTTTAAATAGTCACATTAGGGATTAGGGCTTCAACATATGAATTTTCAGGGCTACAGTTCAGTCCATAGCATCCCTATAAGATATAATTACAGGGAAGTTACAATCCTAAAACAGAAACTGTATTTTTTTGTTCTAGGTTTAATAAAATATTTTTGTATTAAACTGTATCATAAGTCCTGGTATCCTCTATCCAGAGAATGTTCGAGGTCTTTAGAAAGTTTTGTGAAGGAGCATAAAAAGCAACCCAAATACACGTTTCATTAGAGTCCTATTTTTGGCCATAATTATTCCTGAGAAGTTACAAAGAATGATAAATATCAGCAGTCCAAAGTTTATCTTCTTCCACATAAACTTTAGTCAATTTTATGATTTTTAACTCTTTTTTTTTTTTTTTTTTTGCGGTACACGGGCCTCTCACCACCGTGGCCTCTCCTACTGTGGAGCACAGGCTCCGGACGCGCAGGCTCAGCGGCCATGGCTCACGGGCACAGCCGCTCTGCGGCACGTGGGATCCTCCCGGACTGGGGCACGAACCCGTGTCCCCTGCACCGGCAGGCGGACTCTCAGCCACTGCGCCACCAGGGAAGCCCTTAACTCTTGTTTGAATTAGATATCAGAGAATATTGAAAAATTCCCTCTTTTTTTTTCTTTCATGGGAGATGACTCAAGTAATAGGGCTTGCCAAGTGTGTATCTGCTCTTGATCAAGGAGACAGTTCTGAGCTATTTAATATAATAATTAAAACAGGATATAAGCAAGGCACGTTGATAAACATCATTGTGATTTAATAGAAAAAATATGGAACTAGAAATTTAGGAGAAAACAAAGTTTAACTTCTGATTGTCTCTAGTCTCCCGGGTTAAATCCTAAGAAAGGAATGCCCAGTGCAAAACTGGCAAGATCCTTGGATTGGAAGGCAGAAGATCTGAGTTTGAATATATCACCACTTCACTTCTCTGAGTCTCAATTTGTGAAATGGGACAACCGATTTCTGCCTAAAAGTATGAGCCTATGAGTATGTATATATTTAGAACTGGGTCAGCCATATTATTCATATGAAATAAATTTGTATGAGATGTTAAGTCCTGTATGGGCAGATATGTGTTGAACTAATAATTGTGTCTCCAACACACTTTTGATTTTTGATTAAATACACACTAAAGAATGTTTGTTGAATGAATGAATGTGTCATAGACAAGTGACTTATCACCTTGTTGTTTTCCCTCCAATATTCAGAGTTTGCCCTAAGTGATCTCTCAGCTCTTTTTGTTTATGATAATTTGATTCACAATTCTTATGAGTTGTCTGAGGGATCAGCAGTGAAAAATCTCATCTTAGGCAAGGCAAGGTTTGTGCCAATGGATAAGCCACTAACACTCCAAGAACATGGGCAACAATTTTCTCTTTTTTGATTTCTTCTGTCAAAATTACAGAGTTAGTGCATATTTGTTGAAAGTGTGAACAAAGCCAGTCCTGTATAAAAATTTTAAGGATAAAAGAAAGTCTTTCTTTCCCCCCGTTTTACCCTCCTTTATATCCTATTTTCTAGGACAAAAGTTTGATGCATATTTTTTCATCTCTTTCTCTCTCTCGTTGTTTCTCTCTTATATTCAGATGAAGGGATAGATGGATAGAATATTTTTTAATGAACTATACCAGTCAATAGGTGTATTTATAATTTATAAAGAGAGTAACAGAGAGAAAGTCCCCCAAGGATGACTCTTCAATGTACAACTTGTTATACTATGAAACCAAAGGGTGTTTGGGGCTGGTCCTGGTGAATCAGTGTTTGCCCAGAAGGGCTCATCCTGGCACCCTATAATTATATCTCATAGATGACAACATTGTCTACGTCCATCCTGAGCTGGCTTGATGATAAGCAGTCAAGTTGACGTTGCTTCCTCCTTTTTAAACCCAAATCTGCCATTAAATAATAAAATGGTTCAATAAAATTGTTCAGTAAGATGGGCTGGATACTCCCTGGATTCGGCATTGGGCATAGTTACTAAACAGAGCTGAGAACTGGAAATGTAGACTTTAATCAATGAAAAAAATGCAGCCTGTTTCATTATTTTAACACATTTTGCTTTACTGTAGAGGTCAGTTTCCTGCTTTTGAAACTATACTTACAGTTTGCTTAAATCTTATCACTTTTACAGGTTTCTGTCCCAACATTATCAGAAGCTGGGGATGGCTAAGGTTTTAGAGTTTTTAATATGACATTTTGTGCCTCCTCCTCCTGTTTCTCTTTGCTTTTTGTCATAGGGGCCTTAGAACTTTGCTCCTGGTGATTGAGATTAGAAATGGAGACCTGGGACATGGCACATTCCTCAAAGCTTCACTTCTAAATATCTTTAATCATCATTTCTATATACTTTAATCATGTTCTAAAAATTCTAAAATTTTGAGATTTGAAATCCTCCACAATATATATTTTTAAAATTTTATTTATTTATTTATGGCTGTGTTGGGTCTTCGTTGCTGTGCATGGGCTTTCTCTAGTTGCAGCGATGGGGGGTTACTCGTTGCGGTGCATGGGCTTCTCATTGCGGTGGCCTCTCTTGTTGCGGAGCACGGGCTCTAGGCGTGCAGGCTTCAGTAGTTGTGGCATGTGGGCTCAGTAGTTGTGGTTCATGGGCTTAGTTGCTCTGTGGCATGTGGGATCTTCCCAGACCAGGGCTCGAACCCGTGTCCCCTACGTTGGCAGGCGGATTCTTAACCACTGCACCACCAGGGAAGCCCCACAATATTGTCTGCATCTGGTTGTGGCACAAAATTTCCTAAGTTGTGATTTTATTTCTAAACTCATCACTGTGGATCCACATTGCTTATTTCTATCAAAATTTTTGCCAGTTTCTCTAGAAAGCTGAGACAGGGTAATTCTTTGCAGGGGTAGACAAAGGGTAAATGGAGACTGGTTTATGACATACTCACCCAGGTTATCCTGTGCAGAAGTCTGCAACATCAGTGTGGCTTGTGCGTCCAGTTCCCATAACATCAGTTCATTCCGAGGACCTTCCTTGGTCCAAGGATTGTGTGATATAAAAGCACTTCAGCTTCTGTAGAAAAGAAAGTCGATGAGTGATATACTCTTAAGCAGCTCTGTTTTGGAAAAGGAGTAGCAAGAAAGGAAAAGGAAGAACTGAATTGATCCACATAGATAATGACAATCTGTATCCAATTTTGGAAAAGACAGTAGTGATATTCAGCCGGTATGTACTATAATGAGATTTCCAATATTGAAATACTTCCCTGCCTGAAGGACATTTCCCTATGGCTTTGCCTCTGGTAATTACATCTGTCTGGACCGGAAGAGGTCCTAGGACAAAGACAGCACCTGGCTGGTGCTAGACAAAGGGAAGAGACATTAAATCCATCATTAAGATATTTGACTATTTGCTTCTTGAAAGGGGAAAAACATTCCAGCACCTAAGCTGAGAGGATTGGGACAAGAGGATAAAGACTGAGAGAAGGGGCAGGACAAATTGCTACTGATATATATATCAGGGTTGCAGAGGCTTCTCTGTGCTGGGAGCAGTGTGGAAATTAAGCTTTGTGCATTAAAATGCTATGGAACATGCAGCCCAAGCTCCCTCTGCAGTATCTGTCCTTGCTAGATAAGTTGCAAGCATTGACCACAACCAAATCTGTTCTAAAATTTTGTCATCCAACAACAATACTCATTGGGTAGCTACAACATTTCTCAACCAGTGCTTAATAATTGGTAGCAGATTGTCAAGTTAAACACACAATAATCTGCTGCCTCAAAAAGCAAAAAAGGCAGCTGAGACAAACCGCAGGACACCTGCCAAGATGACTGGTGCAGCGCCTCAACCAGGTGGGCTGACATTCAAGCAAAACCACTTATGGGAGACTCAGAGCTTTTCACTCCGTGGTCTTTCTACTGTCTTCTTCCTGCAACTTACCTGCTTCTTCTGGGTAACTTCTCAGTATCAAGGGTCCCTGCACAACGTTCACCTGTGCATTCATTCAACCAACGTTTACTGATCTTCTATCAGATGTCAGCTACTAGACAATGGTGAGGGATGGGTGACGCTGGGAAGTTCACTCTGATTTGCTCTTCACTGGTGAAAATGCCTGAATGATGGAGAGGGTTTTGGTGCCAAGCCAAGCTGGGTTTGAATACTTTCTCCAGTGTTTAGCAGCTCTGATATTTACTAATCCTCAGGCACATTAACCTCTCCGAGTCTCAATTTCTTCATTTGTAAAATGAGGGCAATTGTACTTGGCCCATCTTGTATGGTTACTATAAGAATAACGTGACATGTATAAAGGGCTGGGAGAGAGACTGATTCATAGCTGTGACACCATAAAAGTTTATTTCATTTCCTGCTGTCTTCTGATCAATACAAGAGTCCACATCTGGATATTAAATGGCATGAAGGATAGATTCATCAACTTTAAAGTTATTTGTTTTACCCAGAGAGTTGAAAGACTTGAAGTAATTTTTGTAACTCCTGTAAGATCTCAATTACTGTGCCAGTTGAACAAATTTCTGTGGAGTTGGAGGTGGCTGGTAAACACGGAAGTGAAGCAAAGAAGAGTCAATAGCCTGGGCATTTTGCCAGAGAGAGACAGAGCAAGAGAGAAAGTGTCTTCTAGACTTTGCCTTTCTTCCTTGGTGTTATTTAATCATTGTAGCTTACTGGAGTTCTCCAGTAGGCATTTATTATTGATATTAGGGCTGTTCTTTTTACTTTGCCATTCCTAGTGACACAGAACAGCTGGAAATCTGATCATAATATGCCATTTTAAGTTCACTTAATGTTCCCTATCTCCTAGGACCCATAAATAAAGAATCAGCGTGTATGGAGGTTTACTTTAGAGCCTCGTCTGTCTTCTGTGTCTTTAAGTATATAAAAGCTGAACTGCATAGTCTGCATTATTCTGCAGTCTTTGGCCAGTAAGCCAAAGATAGTGAAGAGATTCTCCTTGAATCTAAGACCTCTCTTAGCTCTGGCTGGGTAGGGATAGAGATTTTAATCACTGTGTTGTTGACCCTTAAGTGCCACATCTTCACATGGATGAAGACAAAGCTTGTGGATGGTACCAGTAACAACTGTCCATAGTCTTATTCCTGTGTGTGTGTGTGTGTGTGTGTGTGTGTGTGTGTGTGTGTGTAAAAATCCTGTGTTTGAGAAGGCCCTACCATATCAGAACCATAGTTTTTAAAGAGAATTTTATATTTACTAGGGTTTGAGTCCCTATAAGCCAAGAGTCAGAGCCACATCCCATTTGATTCCCTTGCCATTTTCTAGCACATTTAGCATAGTACTTCAGAAGGAGCTTTCAAAAACAATAAACATTAGTCTATAATGGGCATTACATTGTTACTGACATTTCAGCCATATCCTGAGGAAAATACTTTATTACCCAATGTTACTGGAGTTGCTAGCACAGCTACTTGCTCCATTCTTTCCAGTGTTTTCCTCGTTTGGATATCCCATTGATTTGACACTCTCTCTTAGCTCTTTGCTACTTGACTGCTCCAGTCTTTATGCTCCTTCTAAAGAACATTCTAGAATTTATCCAGTAAAATGTCTCTTTTCCTCTTTAGCATAAACACCACTTTTACCTTCCCTTTCTGAAATTAAAGTAGGTGGAAATTTCTGCAAAGTTTTTTTTTTTTCTATAGAGTTCCTCCTCTGGGGTTCTAGTGTGCTTTCACCATCCTACATCAGCTGGTGGCGGGAGTGGAGGGGGGCTTTTAAAAATAAAACCTTCACATGGGCCTCACCTAAGATCAACTGAATAAGAAGTTTTCGGTAAGAGGCTTTCCAGGCGCATTTAACAATGAGCCAGAGTTGGCAACAAGTGGGTGGCGCTTTTCATTTTTTAATTTAACAATTATTTACGAAGACCTTACAATGTGTTATCAATATGTCTAACTCCAATTTTCCAGTGAAACTGACCACTACATTTTTGGGCCAAACTACAAATCTCTGATGTGATCTCTCACACTGCCAACTGTGAACAAGCATCTCTGTTCTCTCTGCAGAGCTCTGTGCTTTAGCCGCTGCTCTCGTTTAGGTTTTGCGGGCCCTCGCCACCCACTCTCAGCTGTCCCTCATCATGACCAAGGTAGGGGATATGTGAATATGCACATTTGTCCTCACGCAGGGTTGCGGAATTGCAAGTAAAGAAAACCTAATCAGAGTAGATAAAGCAATATTAACAAATCAAAGAAAACTTTATGGAAACCAAAATAAAGAAGCATTGTTGGGACTTACAGGGCTCTGGAATCAGAAACTGGAGAATTGGGAGCCAGCTCCCTCCCCTGTGTTTCCCTGCATATCTTGTCTTTTCTGCCACTGCTGTTTACATTTTCTTGGTCTTGGCAAGTCTCGCCCAGATGCTGTTGCCCTGGCCCCAATCCCAAGTATTCAGTTTCTCTGGCTTAAATTCTCAGTAGTCAGTGAGAGTTTTTTCTATTTTCCAATTCTAAATTCCAGAAAGAGAAATGTGTTTTGTTTGTTTGTCTATAGCTAATCCCTTTAGCTATAACCAGGAAGAATGGGCTCCTGGGGTCTGTTTCGTCCTTACTAGTGGCTTATGAGAACAAATTTTCTAAGGAGTGGAAACTGGAAGGAAAAGATTGTCATTTCTAGTAAAATTTTACACACACACAAACACATACACAACCCATGTGTACATACACAACATCCATTCATAAAAAAATGATATATAGGTTAGAAAACTGAGGTTGAGAATCCAGCACGGCACAGAAGAAGCAGGTGACAGGACAGAGACACAGACTCTTGAACTAACTTTGCCACTAATTGCTGGTATCATTTCAGACCTCTCCCCTAACTAGTTGCCTTACTGTCTCTGAATTTCATTTTTCTCATCTGTAAATGAGATGATCCAAGGGGCTGCATGAGTGGGTTGGTTATACACTTCCATAGCACCTGACATTAAAAAAAAAACAGCTTAATGGCCACCATATCCACTTTCCTCCCTACCCTAAACCAGTGGTTCTTAAACATTTTTGTTGAAGAACAAAACTCATAAATCTTAACATTTTTTTAAACTGGGGACCCCAAAGAGCTGTTGTTCATATGGGTCATATCTAATGATGTTGATTGTATTGGCAATCAGAACTGAGAAATTAAAAAAGTAATATTTATAAATTCACTGAAGAGGCACAATAACATACACATTATGTATTAGCATAAGTAACAATTTTATGAGCACTAACTATAATTAAAAAATATCTCTTTATTACACTGGCGGATTTTCTGGAGGCAGCAAAATTAAATGCCTATATGCAATTTGATATCTTTTTCTGCATGTATCCTTTTTTATATTTTTATATTTAACATATTATTAATTTTTTCTAACAACTTTATTGGAGTATAATTGCTTTACAATGGTGTGTCAGTTTCTGCTTTATAACAAAGTGAATCAGTTATACATATACATATATGCCATATCTCCTCCCTCTTGCATCTCCCTCCCACCCTCCCTATCCCACCCCTCTCGCTGGTCACAAAACACCGAGATGTTCTGTGCTATGCGGCTGCTTCCCACTAGCTATCTGTTTTACATTTGGTAGTGTATATATGTCCATGCCACTCTCTCACTTCGTCCCAGCTTACCCTTCCCCCTCCCCGTGTCCTCAAGTCCATTCTCTACATCTGCATCTTTATTCCTGTCCTGCCCTTAGGTTCTTCAGAACCACTTTTTTTTTTTTCCAGATTCCATATATATGTGTTAGCATACAGTATTTGTTTTCCTCTTTCTGACTTACTTCACTCGGTAAGACAGACTCTAGGTCCATCCACCTCAATACAGATAATTCAATTTCATTGCTTTTTATGGCCGAGTAATATTCCATTGTATACATGTGCCACACCTTCTTTATCCATTCATCCGATGATGGACACTTAGGTTGTTTCCATGTCCTGGCTATTGTAAACAGCTGCAATGAACATTGTGGTACATGAATCTTTGTGAATTATGGTTTTCTCAGGGTATATGCCCAGTAGTGGGATTGCTGGGTCATATGGTAGCTCTATTTTTAGTTTTTTAAGGAACCTCCTTACTGCTCTCCATAGTGGCTGTATCAATTTACATTCCCGCCAACAGTGCAAGAGGGTTCCCTTTTCCAACACCCTCTCCAGCATTTACTGTTTGTTGATAGCCATTCTGACTGGTGTGAGGTGATACCTCATTGTAGTTTGATTTGCATTTCTCTAATGATTAGTGATGTTGAGCATCCTTTCATGTGTTTGTTGGCAATCTGTATATCTTCTTTGGAGAAATGTCTATTTAGGTCTTCTGCCCATTTTTGGACTGGGTTGTTTGTTTCTTTGATATTGAGTCACGTGAGCTGCTTGTAAATTTTGGAGGTTAATTCTTTGTCAGTTGCTTCATTTGCAACTATTTTCTCCCATTCTCAGCGTTGTCTTTTTGACTTCTTTATGGTTTCCTCTGCTGTGCAAAAGCTTTTAAGTTTCATTAGGTCCCATTTGTTTACTTTTGTTTTTATTTGCATTTCTCTATGAGCTGGGTCCAAAAGGATCTTGCTGTGATTTATGTCATAGAGTGTTCTGCCTGTGTTTTCCTCTAAGAGTTTGATAGTGTCTGGCCTTACATTTAGGTCTTTGATCCGTTTTGAGTTTAATTTTGTGTATGGTGTTAGGGGGTGTTCTAATTTCAATTTTTTACATGCAGCTGTTCAGTTTTTCCAGCACCACTTATTGAAGAGACTGTCTTTTCATCATTGTATATTCTTGCTTCCTTTATCAAAAATAAGGTGACCATATGTGCATGGGTTTATCTCTGGGCTTTCTCTCCTGTTCCATTGATCTATATTTCTGTTTTTGTGCCAGTACCACACTGTCTTGATTACTGTAGCTTTGTAGTATAGTCTGAAGTCAGGGAACCTGATTCCCCCAGCTCCGTTTTTCTTTCTCAAGATTGCTTGGCTATTCGGAGTCTTTTGTGTTTCCATACAAATTGTGAAGTTTTTTGTTCTAGTTCTGTGAAAAATGCCATTGATAGTTTGATAGGGATTGCATTGAATCTGTAGATTGCTTTGGGTAGTAGAGTCATTTTCACAATGTCGAATCTTCCAATCCAAGAACATGGTATACCTCTCCATCTGTTTGTATCATCTTTAATCTCTTTCATCAGTGTCTTATAGTTTTCTCCTTACAGGCCTTTTGTCTCCTTAGGTAGGTTTATTCCTAGGTATTTTATTTTTTTGTTGCAGTGGTAAATGGAGGTGTTTCCTTAATTTCTCTTTCAGATTTTTCATCATTAGTGTATAGGAATGCAAGAGATTTCTGTGCATTAATTTTGTATCCTGCTACTTTACCAAATTCGTTGATTAGCGCTAGTAGTTTTCTGGTAGTATCTTTAGGATTCTCTATATGTAGTATCATGTCATCTGCAAACAGTGACAGTTTTACTTCTTCTTATCTGATTTGGATTCCTTTTATTTCTTTTTCTTTTCTGATTGCTGTGGCTAAGACTTCCAAAACTATGTTGAATAATAGTGGTGAGAGCGGACAACCTTGTCTTGTTCCTGATCTTAGTGGAAATGACTTCAGTTTTTCACCATTGAGAACAATTTTGGCTGTGGGTTTGTCATATATCACCTTTATTGTGTTGAGGTAAGTTCCCTCTATGCCCACAGTCTGGAGGGTTTTTATGATAAATGGGTGTTGAATTTTGTCGAAAGCTTTCTCTGCATCTATTGAGATGATCATATGGTTTTTCTCTTTCAGTTTGTTAATGTGGTTTATCACATTGATTGGTTTATGTATATTGAATAATATTTGCATTTCTGGGATAAACCCCACTTGATCATGGTGTATGATCCTTTTCATGTGCTGTTGGATTCTGTTTGCTAGTATTCTGTTGAGGATTTTTGCATCTATGTTCATCAGTTATATTGGCCTGTAGTTTTCTTTCTTTGTGACATCTTTGTCTGGTTTTGGTATCAGGGTGATGGTGGCCTCGTAGAATGAGTTTGGGAGTGTTCCTCCCTCTGCTATATTTTGGAAGAGTTTGAGAAGGATAGGTGTTAACTCTTCTCTAAATGTTTGATAGAATTCGCCTGTGAAGTCTTCTGGTCCTAGGCTTTGGTTTTTTGGAAGATTTTTATTCACAGTCTCAATTTCAGTGCTTGTGATTGGTCTGTTTATATTTTCTGTTTCTTCCTGGTTCAGTCTCAGAAGGTTGTGTTTTTTCAAGAATTTGTCTGTTTCCTCCAGGTTATCCATTATATTGGCATATAGTTGCTTGTAGTACTCTCTCATTATCCTTTGTATTTCTGCAGTGTCAGTTGTTACTTCTCCTTTTTCATTTCTAATTCTATTGATTTGAGTCTTCTCCCTTTTTTTTTGATGAGTCTGGCTAATGGTTTATCAATTTTGTTTATCTTCTCAAAGATACAGCTTTTAATTTTATTGACCTTTGCTACTGTTTCCTTCATTTCCTTTTCATTTATTTCTGATCTGATCTTTATGATTTCTTTCCTTGTGCTAACTTCGGGGTTTTTTTTGTGGTTGTTCTTCTTTCTCTAACTGCTTTAGGTGTAAGATTAGGTTGTTTATTTGAGATATTCTTGTTTTTTGAGCTAGGACTGTATTGCTATGAACTTCCCTCTTAGAACTGCTTTTGCTGCATCCCATAGGTTTTGGGTCATCGTGTTTTCGTCGTCATTTATTTGTAGGTATTTTTTGATTTCCTCTATGATTTTTTCAGTGATCTCTTGGTTATTAAGTAGTGTATTGTTTAGTGTCCACGTGTTTGTATTTTTTACAGATATTTTCCTGTAATTGATATCTAGTCTTATAGCATTGTGGTCACAAAAGATACTTGATATGATTTCAGTTTTCTTAAATTTACCAAGGCTTGATTTGTGATCCAAGATATGATCTATCCTGGAGAATGTTCCATGAGCACTTGAGCTGAAAGTGTATTCTGTTGTTTTTGGATGGAATGTTCTATAAATATTAATTAAGTCCATCTTCTTTAATGTATCATTTAAAGCTTGTGTTTCCATATTTATTTTAATTTTGGATGATCTGTCCATTGGTGAAGGTGGGGTGTTAATGTCCCCTACTATTATTGTGTTACTGTCGATTTCCCCTTTTATGGCTGTTAGCAATTGCCTTATGTATTGAGTGCTCCTATGTTGCATGCATAAATATTTACAATTGTTATATCTTCTTCTTGGATTGCTCCCTTGATCATTATGTAGTGTTCTTCTTTGTCTCTTGTAATAGTCTTTATTTTAAGGACTATTTTGTCTGATATGAGAATTGCTACTCCAGATTTCTTTTGATTTCCATTTGCATGGAATATCTTTTTCCATCCCCTTACTTTCAGTCTGTATGTGTCCCTAGGTCTAAAGTGGTCTCTTGTAGACAGCATGTATATGGGTCTTGTTTTTATATCCATTCAGCCAGTCTGTGTCTTTTGGTTGGAGCATTTAATCCATTTACATTTAAGGTAATTATCGGTATGTATGTTCCTATTACCATTTTGTTAATTGTTTTGGGTTTGTTATTTCAGGTCTTTTTCTTCTCTTGTGCTTCCTGCCTAGAGAAGTTCCTTTAGCATTTGTTGTAAAGCTGGTTTGGTGGTGCTGAATTCTCTTAGCTTTTGCTTTTCTGTAAAGGTTTTAATTTCTCCGTCAACTCTGAATGAGATCCTTGCTGGGTAGAGTAATCTTGGTTGTAGGTTTTTACCTTTCATCACTTTGAATATGTCCTGCCACTCCCTTCTGGCTTGCAGAGTTTCTGCTGGAAGATCAGCTGTTAACCTTTTGGGGATTCCCTTGTATGTCATTTGTTCCTTTTCCCTCGCTGCTTTTAACATTTTTTCTTTGTACTTAAGTTTTGATAGTTTGAATAATATGTGTCTTGGCATGTTTCTCCTTGGATTTATCCTGTATGGGACTCTCTGTGCTTCCTGGAGTTGACTGACTATTTCTCTTCCCATATTAGGGAAGTTTTCAACTATAATCTCTTCAAATATTTTCTAAATCCCTTTCTTTTTCTCTTCTTCCTCTGGGACCCCTGTAATTTGAATGTTGGTGCATTTAATGTTGTCCCAGAGGTCTCTGAGACTGTCCTCAATTCTTTTCATTCTTGTTTCTTTATTCTGCTCCATGCTAGTTATTTCGACTATTTTATCTTCCAGGTCACTTATCCATTTTTCTGTCTCAGTTATTCTGCTATTGATTCTTTCTAGAGAATTTTAAATTTCATTTATTGTGTTGTTCATCATTGTTTGTTTGCTCTTTACTTCTAGGTGCTTGTTAAATGTTTCTTTAATTTTCCACATTCTATTTCCAAAATTTTGGATAATCTTTATGATCATTGCTCTGAGTTCCTTTTAAGGTAGACTGCCTATGTCCTCTTCATTTGTTTGGTCTGGTGGATTTTTACCTTGCTCCTTCATCTACTCTGTGTTTCTGTGTCTTCTCATTTTGCTTAACTTACTGCGTTTGGGGTCTCCGTTTCACAGGTTGCAGGTTTGTAGTTCCTATTGTTTTTGGTGTCTGCTCCTTGTGGTTAAGGTTCGTTTAGTGGGTTGTGTAGGCTTCCTGTGGAGGGCACTGGTGCCTGTGTTCTGGTGGATGAGGCTGGATCTTTTCTTTCTGGTGGGCAGAACCTCCTTCGGTGGTGTGTTTTGGGTTGTCTATGACATTATGATTTTAGGCAGCCTTTCTGCTAACTGGTGGGGTTGTGTTCCTGTCTTGCTAGTTGTTTGGCATAGGGTGTTCAGCACTGTAGTTTGCTGGTCATTGAGTGGACCTGGGTCTTAGCATTTAGATGGAGATCTCTGGGAGAGCTTTCGCCATTTGATATTACATGGAGCCGGGAGGTCTCTTGGGGACCCATATCCTGAACTCGGCTCTCCCACATCAGATGCACAGGCCTGACACCTGGCTGGAGCACCAGGACCCTGTCAGCCACACAGCACAGAAGAAAAGAGAGAAAAAAGAAAGGAAAAATGAGAAAATAAAATAAAATAAAGTTATTAAAATAAAAAATAATTATTAAAAATAAAAAATAAGAAGGAATAAAAAAAGAGAAAAGAAAGAAAGAAAGAAGAGTGTAACCAAAGCAGAAAACAAATCCACCAGTGATAACAAGCACAAAAACAATACAAAAGACCCCCAAATAACGGACAGACAGAACCCTAGGACAAATGGTAAATACAAAGCTATACAGACAAAATCACAGAAAGAAACATACACATACACACACTGACAAAAAGAGAAAAAGGGCAATATATATCTATATATAAAAAAAAAAGGGGGGGAAGAGAGCAACCAGGTCAGTGAACAAATTACCAATGATTAGCAACTCTAAATACTAAACTAAGATAAACATAAGATCAGGAACAAATTAGAAGCAGAAAGCAAACCCCAAGTCTACAGTTGCTCCCACAATCCACTGCCTCATTTTTTGGATGATTCGTTGTCTATTCAAGTATTCCATAGATTCAGGTACATCAAGTTCATTGTGGAGATTTAATCCGCTGCTCCTGAGGCTGCTGGGAGAGGTTTCCCTTTCTCTTCTTTGTTCTCACAGCTCCCAGGGTTCAGCTTTGGATTTGGCCCTGCCTCTGCGTGTAGGTCACCTGAGGGCGTCTGTTCTTCGCTCAGACAGGAGGGGTTAAAGGAGCAGCTGATTAGGGGGCTCTGGCTCACTCAGGGCGGGGGGAGGGAGGGGTGCGGATGCGGGGCAAGCCTGCGGCAGCAGAGGCCGGCGTGATGTTGCACCAGCCTGAGGCGTGCCATGCGTTCTCCCGGGGAAGTTGTCCCTGGATCCCGGGACCCTGGCAGTGGCGGGCTGCACGGGCTCCCCGGAAGGGAGGTGTGGACAGTGACCTGTGCTTGCACACAGGCTTCTTCTTGGCGGCAGCAGCAGCCTTAGCATCTCATGCCCATCTCTGGTGTCTGCGCTGATAGCCGTGGCTCACGCCCGTCTCTGGAGCTCGTTTAGGTGCTGCTCTTAATCCCCTCTCCTCGTGCACCCCGAAACAATGGTCTCTTGCCTCTTAGGCAGGTCCAGATTTTTTCCCGGACTCCCTCCCAGCTAGCCGTGGTGCACTAACCCCGCAGGCTGTGTTCACGCCACCAACACCAGTCCTCTCCCGGCGCTCCGACTGAAGCCTGAGCCTCAGCTCCCAGCCCCGCCCGCCCTGGCGGGTGAGCAGGCAAGCCTCTGGGGCTGGTGATTGCCGGTCGGCACTGATCTTCTGTGCTGGAATCTCCCCTCTTTGCCCTCCGCACCCCCGTTGCTGTGCTCTCTTCCGCGGCACCGAAGCTTCCCCCACCCGCCACCCCCATCTACGCCTGCGAAGGGGCTTCCTAGTGTGTGGAAACCTTTCCTCCTTCACAGGTCCCTCCCACTGGTGCAGGTCCCGTCCCTATTCTTTTGCCTCTGCTTATTCTTTTTTCTTTTGCCCTACCCAGGTACGTGGGGAGTTTCTTGCCTTTTGGGAGGTCTGAGGTCTTCTGCCAGCCTTCAGCAGGTGTTCTGTAGGAGCAGTTCCACGTGTAGATATATTTCTGATGTATCTGTGGGGAGGACGGTGATCTCCGCGTCCCACTCCTCTGCCATCTTGAGGGTCTCCCCTGCCCTTTTTTATATTTTAAAGGAGAAATCAAATGTCTTAAACACTTAAGTGAGTAGTATGGACATTTTAGGCCATCTGTGAGAATGGAGTGAGAACTTGAAGCTTTGGTGATCTTAACCCATGCCATGCAGCGTGCTGGTCTTCTACCAAGTTGACCTTGGTATTCATCCAAAAGCACTCTTTGGAATTACTTCTGTGGCCTTTTCAACTGGACCCTTATTCCTCTAGTACATCTATTTTATTTTATTATTTTTTTCTATTTTGAAAAACAGGTATCCATTTTTTTTAGCTTGTAACCAAAGGATCAGGCCATTTCTTTTCTTTTTCTTTTTTGTTTTAAATTGCATTATAATTGACTTACAATATTATATTAGTTTCAGGTGTATAACCTAGTGATTCAATGTAAAAAACCCCGATTATAAAATGGGCAGCAGACCTGTATAGGCATTTCTCTAACACATCTTTTTGTTTATTTTTGGCCCACTTTGCTCAATTCTTCTCTGTAGCTCTTTCAACCTTTAACCTTTTATTACTCTTCTCTAGCCCAGTCACCTGCCTCCTTCATTCTCAGCAGAATATGCTAACTTGGAATCTGTTCATGTACTTCAAGTTCTCACCTTGATACAGAGACACGTCTGCAACTGACTTCCCATGAGCTTCTTTCTTTCCAATCTCATTGGAAATAGAAAGCTCATCCTCATATAAAATGATCTTGTCACCAGTAATCTTAACCCCATCCCCTCAGATTTCCTCTGAAAATTGCTGCATTACTTTTTACTGTTTCTTTCTGCTTTTCTACCTGGCAAACTCTCATGTCTCACCTTTGATGATTCAGCTCATGTGGCATGTTCTTTCAGAAGCCTTCTTTGACCACATAATCTCAGAGCTGGTTGCACCATATTTGACACCACCATTAGACCTTGTCTCCGCCATATTTGAATGTGAGCTCAATGAAGAGGATTACTATTGCTCACTTTTGTACTGCTAGTGCCTAGCATGTTGTTTATACCATAGAAGGTACACAAAATATTTTCTCTATCAACCAATGACTGCTTTAACTATTGTGTTGGAAGCTGTTAGAATTCAAGCAGTCCTTCGATAAAAATTTCTCAGTGGGAAACATCTTTTTAGGATATTTTTATTCTAAGTTATTGCATTGTTTAAGTCTTAGGGGCACAAAAGGAACTAACACTAATATTGAACTGGCTTACCACCTAATTACAATAAACTTTCATACTATAAAAACAAGAATACTGTAGAAGAAACTTTTTTTTTTTTTTGCAAAATTTAGAATAAAACACAGCTTCTTTGGTGTTGCTGCCTCCTTTTTTAACTGTTACTGCAGACACTGTGTATTTTGCTTAAATTTTCTAATAAGCTCAGTAGCACATCTGCTGTTTGGTTCCCATGCTGACTCGTATCTGATATATTTGTTAGGCGGAGAGGACAGAAAGATTTAGTATTATTTTTAGAGAAAAGAAAAATTTAGTAGTTTCTATAGAGTTCATGATTTAATAGTAATAATAATTTTTATTTACATGGTGCTATTACCTTGTTCAAGTGCGTACTTCTCCTCTTCACAGCTAAGTTTCATAAGAGTGGTTTGTATTCTCCATGTCTATTTTCTCACCTTTTATTCACCTTTGACCCACTGAAATGTGATGTCTCTTCTATCATTCCACCGAAAGTGCTCTGAGCAAAGTTAAATGTGACTTATTTATTTGTAAACTTAATGAACAGATTTTGTTTAACCGTCAATTTATTAACATACAATTATCGATCTTCTGTGTATATAGCACGCATTAATATTTCATGGTATATGAAGAATTTTGAACTCTAATCATATTGCTCAAAGAACTTCTGGGCAAATTAATAGACATAAAGTAATACAGAAGTAAGTTACTGAAAAAAATCAGAATGTAAATTAATATCATAAAAGAGGCAAAGATAAAATGTGAGGAGGAAAAGGTCAGCTTTATTTGGGCAAATCAGGAAGAAAAATAGAGGAAAGAGAGCATTTTAGACAATCATGGAAGGATGTGTAATGACTGGGAATGGAAGGGAGGGAATACCATTAGCATTTCCCCAATCTTTTTGCAGAAGTTCAAAAGTAGTCCTTTTAGCTTTGATTTTAGGATCCTCCTGAAATGGTGCAATGGCTAGGATGAAAGAGGAGATACTTTGAATTTGGGTCCTTTAATAGCACACCCCAAAGATTACAAACATTTCAGTCGTTTTAAGGCTTCTGATTGGATTTATTCCGGAAGACTTGTCTTCTAGACGATAATTTTGTTTAGATAGAACAAAATTTCCAAGTGGGCACTTTGTTCTCTTATAGAATATCTGAAATGCTAAAGTTACAGACCACAACTGCTATGGCACCTCTTTCTTGCTGCAAACATGGAAGTTAGTCCCCCGAGTTGGACACTACCTGCTGTTGAAGATATCTGTTTACTGTCTGTTTACAGTGTGAAAGAAAGGGGACTATGTCCTGGAAATCAGAGATTCCACACTCTTTTTATGGGAGGTATGGGGCATGCAGTGGGTTCCAGGTCTGAATGCCTGCCAAAGCTCTCTACATAACACTAATGATTGCTTTATTGTACTCATCGATTATCTGTCTTGAATGTGAACTCCCTGCAGGTCATACATGTTGGGACTGACCTCAGAACAGGAAGGATTCAGGAGAGGAATGGGTGAGTATGGAGCTATAGTCAAACTTCCAGATAGTCAGATCCTGGAACTTTAGAATAGTGTAGTGTGGCTTGGGGGACTGTTGTCACTAATAGCTGAACTGGGTGAAGTAGTCTGTTCCTGGGTGCCCGGGGGTCTATAATACAGTGGATTTTACATATGTATTTCTGTCTTCACAATGATTTGTGACTTTGGTCATAGAGAGAATTTATTGAAGGCATTTGTCAGCAATTGAGGAGCAGAAGTTGTTATGCTTATACGAGGAGTTACCTCCAGTGTTTATTTCTATCTATTCTGTGTATTCATGGAAACATTTGTATATAGAACTGGCCATTTCTATAGCACTTTTGGGGGTTCTGTTTGCTGAATTATTTCAACTAGAGAACTAGGGGTGAGGAGAGCTCCAAAAATCTCTCATGAAGGAATCGTGGCTGTCTCTTTTTGTGTTCTGTAAATTTAGGGTTTGGATCATATTTTCAGCTGGCAGTTTTGCAAAGAGAGTTATTCTACAAAACATAAATGTCACCATTAAAAGTGAAAGCAAAAGACTGAATGACATTAGCAGAGATAATGTTGTGTCTTTTCATTTGTGTGGAACTCTACTTTGGGGAAGAAATAGTTACTGAGATGTTCATGCTTGTTTCTGGTTGATGAAGGGAGGTGTGTGAGTCAGGAATATTCGTCAATCTGATATTTGTATCATGTACTTGGAAGCAGGTAATCTTTAGGTTAGGAACAAATTATAGTTGTGAAAGAAAGTCAAGGTCAGCCAAATGTCGAGCCTGAGGAGTTTGTGGTGCTTGTCAAGAGAGGAAATGGGAAGTAAAGAGTGAAAAACCTTAGGAAACCAACTCCAATAAAAGGAATGCCTAGAGATTGTCATACTGAGTGAAGTAAGTCAGGCACAGAAAGACAAATATCATATGATACCGCTTATATGAGGAGTCTAATAAAAAGGGTACAAATTAACTTATTTACAAAACAGAAGTAGAGTCATGGATGTAGAAAACAAACTTATGGTTACCAGGGGATAAGGGGGGAGGGATAAAATGGGAGATTGGGATTGACTTATGCACACTACTGTATATAAAATCAATAACTAATAAGAACCTGCTGTATAGCACAGGGAACTCTACTCAATACTCTGTAATTGTGTATATGGGAAAAGAATGTAAAAAAAAATAGAGTGGAGATATATATATATATCTGATTCACTTTGCTGTACACCTGAAACTAACACAACATTGTAAATCAACTATACTCCAATAAAATTTTTTTTTTAAAAAAGGAGATGCAATGAGAGACAATTGACAGCTGTTAATGGCTGTTGGGTTGGTTCTTATTTGATATGGGAATGGGGAGCCAGATTGAGAGCTTGACTGGCATAGACTAGACAATAATCTCACTTACTTATCAATTCTAATCTCTACTCACATCTATCTGGCTTTAGGCAATACCTCATGAGTGAGAATAATAAAATGCTTCACTATTTACATTGGAAGAAAATTGAAAATGTAAGGCAAGTGCTTCTCAAATGAGATTGACATACATCCATGACTTTCTAAATTACCACCTTCACAATTCCTTCAACATATTGTTTACTTGAAATATTATGTGACATGATTCTAGAGTAGTAGGTTGTAGACCGTGAGTCATGTGGTAATTGTCTATCTAAAATAAAAGTGAGTTTAGATATTTTTGTTACTTTTCTCCATAAATTTGCATTTTATTTCTACTTGAGAGTTCATATTACTATTACTATTACTATTACTTGGCTCTTTCAAGCAGTCCTTGAAATGATTCCTATTCAAAGAATAAAAATTGTGAGTTTCACATTTTGTTGTATTAGTGAAGTTACAATGCTTAGAAGGATAAAATAATCTGTGTTTTATTGGTATACCACAGTGGATGAGTATGCATTCTGGATGTAGTCAGACCTGCCTCCTCTGCCAGTGACCAAGGTCCCTGGCCTTTGTAGTGCACCAGCACAGAGAAAATCAGTCCACTTAGCTCACATTCAACTTTGGTATTTTCCTGCAAACACAGATGATTATAGGTCGGTGTCCTATTCCTGAAGAACCCAGGAAAAAGATACTGTGAAAGCCCTGTTGATAACGAGATGCACAGAATAAGGAAGTTCTGTCTTATATCTACATACATCTCTTCCAAGTGAACTTGTCATAGGCTGCAGAGCCTTAAATATGAGCATGCTGGTATCTTAAGGCTGGCTGGATATATGGTTCCACAGTATGGAATAAAGAGCAGTAAACAGGGTTGTGGTTTGTCATTAGGGTTGTTCACTTCTATTATGATTCCACTCCTCTTTGGGTACATAGTGGAAGTTACTTCCTTATTACCTAAACTTGGGTGTGACCATGCACTGACTTTGGCTACTGTAATGCAAGAAGAGGTGATATGTGCCATTCATTACTAGGCAGAAGTCTTTAAGTGATAGCATGATTTGTCATGTTTTTTTCCTTCTGCCATGTTGATTTTGAAGCTCATATCAAGGACTCTCCATCAGCCTGAGTTCTCTTATATGGGAAGAGCCTCCCTGCCAATCTTCTATTGATATACAGCATCATGAGAAATAAATCTTCATTATTTTAAGTCCCTGAGATTTTGAGGTTATTTATTATTGCAGCATAACCTTGCCTATCTTGACTGATTCATCTAGTTCCTAGGAAAGATCAATTCTTAAAGACAGTGAAGGCCAGAATGAGGCCACTGACATCAACCTGAGTGAATTCAGGGAACAATATGAAGATGGGCCGATATAAGAAGCAGATTCCATTTATGGAGAAAGAAGAAGCAGGCAGAAATTAGGTGAGGGCCTTAAGTTCCAAGTCGATGAAGCTGACAATTTGAAATTACATTCCAGTTCTAGCAAGCAGTGCAAGTGACTCTGTGGACAGGTCAAGCAGAAGTCTGAGACGTACACAGTGGGTGTTAAAATGGTTAAAATGGAGGTGGTTTCCTTTATGGTTACTTAGGAACTTGGATTTTCTGTAGTGGAATCCAAATATCAAGGAAGCAGTCCAACATACTTTCAGATATCATCCTCATTGACTAAGGCTTGGGGCTTGCCTAAGCTTTCAGTTGGTAGATCATCATTGTGACCAGCTGGTTAGGGGTAGAGCAGACAGGGCATGAAACAGAGAGAATGTAAGGGAGTTTATTTGATAATGTGATAATGTTTTTTCTCAAAAAGATATTTTCATTAAGTCAATTCCAGATTTCTGTTTCCCAGATCAAACAATAGCTGTTCAAGGAACATCATGGGTTATATTTTCTAAAATTAGTATCCATCTTCCTTATTTTTTTGTGAAGAGGGTGGAAGAGACTCACTTCTAATTTTCCACAAACTGTGGAACCTGAAAATAACATATTTTTATATGATTATTGTTAGTGTTGGTTAAATCTGAAATTGGTCCTTTGGATTAAATTTCCTAAAATTTCTAGCTCACGATGATTCACTATACAGTGTTTTCTGAGTAAATCTAAACATTAGAAAAAAAATCCTACTACACGAAAAACTCTGATGAAAATTTACAGCTGTTTCACACTGAATATATTTAACCAAAGATGTCCCAATTAGAATAATTGTATATGAATTTATCCTCATTAAACAGTACTTACAATTTTCTACCCTTTGGCTAACTTTTTGAAAATCTCTATCTTCTCTGGTTGTAATTCCAATTGAACATATTAAGATAGCAAATTTCACAGAATTATGAAAAATCTATATATTTGAAATCGAAGTTTAAAACTTACTATGGTTTTCATTTTTAAAAAAATTCTTGGAAAGATAATGTAACTGAAAGGGAAAACAATACCCAAAATGAGACTTAGGTCATATATTTTGTTCTGAACAATTGATTTTTCTTAGGACTTAATGTTTGATATAATGATAGGCTGTGAGACATGGAAAGGGAGTATACGATGTATACTATCAACCTTTTTCATGTGTGTCTTCTCCTTTTATTTGTAATATTCAACATTGGGAGAGGATTTTAGGTGGATTCTGGCCACTTACCTATAGATGGTAATGCCAATGTAATTTTTACATTCTAACCACCATCCAAGTGGGGATGGGAGAAAATTTTGAAAACTTGTGGGAAAAGAGTGAAGTCTCATGTGACTTAGTGGTTGCATTTTAGCTGCCCATGCCTTCTTTGTGGTAGACATGTAAGTGTTTACTCTCTCATTGTGCTTGATTAAGAGTCCTTGGAGTATTAATGGTTCCTCCCATACTGTGTAGTTCTCTGATGTGGATGAAGAACTCTGTCTAAACTTAGACCCTGCCCCTCTGGATACCTCCATCACCACGACCCCCATTCTCCCTGAACTACCTAGATAATTTGGTTTGGAGTGTCCTCAGATATCTAGTTACCAAGTGTTATCTAAGAAAGAGGAGCTGAGTCAACCCTACTTGTGTGGGATATTCATTTCTTCAGAGATTAGCAGACTGCTAACTTCATGTTTAAAGCTTCATGGGTTTGTTCACTGGGTCATATACTTTGTATTGTTTTTTTACTTCATTAACGTCTTCGCTTCTTTATATTATTTTCTCCCCTATACTGTATTTGAGCTTATTTTACCATTCTTTTATAACTCTTTGAGATCAACATTTAGCTTATTAATTGTTAATTTTGTGCCTTTTTGCATTTCTGATATACACAGTTCCTTCTGAATATTGATTTAGCTGCATCCTACAAATCTGATATATTTAAAAATTATTTTCAAATTCAAAATGTTTAAAATTTTTAACATAAATTCTTCTTTAACTTAATGGGTTATTTGAAGTATCCTGTCCAATAAAAATATAATGTGAGCCACAAAGGCAGCCACATTTGTGATTTGAAATTTTAAACTTTGAATCACAAGATTTCTTAGTCCTTTGGTTGTGCTCACTGTGATGCCTTGATACTGGTACCCCAGATTCTTGGACGTGGCCTTGTCCTGTTTCTTATTAGCTCCATCGTTTTGCCCATGATCCTGTTAATTCCTCTAACACTCCTGCCATTAACCTTTTTGCATTCAGAGTGTCTGATCTTGATTCTGCCAAATCCTTACCTCCACTGTGCTGCAAGAACTATCACCCTCTGAAACTCAGGCATCCTCAAGCATTTGGAGACTCCTGTACAGAATATTTAGATCCCTTTTCCATTTCAGAACAAGACATATATTTTTAATCATGTATAAATTATATTATGTCACAAAACTTATTAGTTTATTCCTTCTCATGCTAGAGTTTATCTGTAATGTTCTTGGCCTACTGATAAAGCTTCCTGAAAGCTTCATGCAGTTTAATTTTATAAACTTGGCATTTCAGCAGCAGGATATATTTCTGATAAGTAAAAAGTGTCGGTTTTCAAAACTACATGAGACATACACACTCAGCCTAAGCCACATCTAATATTTTATAATACACATTGGAAAATAATTTCCTCCATTAAGTCAAGCCTGCTCGATCTCTTATTTCCAACTAGGATAAGTGCATCTTAGTGCTAATGTGACAATTGGGACTGGTGACTCTACAGGAAATTCTTTTCACAACTATTGATGATTTATTTGCCTACAGTGTTCTTTGGAACAGAGAGGCAACTATTTGGGAAGTTGGACAGGCATGAGCTAACTACCAGCCTGTCCCCTAAAATAAAAACAAATATGGCATCAAGGAAATAGATGGTTAAACATAAAAAAGAAAGGAAAAAAGAAACCATTATTTTTTTGCTTTAGCACAACTTCCAATAACTATTGTATTTGAAAACTTCTTAATATATCATAGGCTTTCTCCCAGCTTACAGAAGATTCAGTGTCTTGGCTGACTGTTACTGCAGAATTTCTGAAATATTGATAGAGAAGGGCAGTCCTTTACTATACAGATATAGAAACCTGCAATCTTAAATTAGGCAACAGGTCCTTTCCAGCATTTACTGGTATTTTGATTGCAAGCACTACCCTAGAAGAAATAAAATTTAGTGTCAGAATGAGAATGAATTATGGTAAAAAAAACATCAGGAGAGAGAGAGAGAGGGAGACAGAGAAAGAGAGAGAGAAAGATTTATTTTGCACTGAGAAAAGGTGTAAACTGGTTAGAATTAGGGGAGTTGAGAATGTCCCTTTAAACTGTGGTACTGCCATCGATCTCTGTATGTTTTCTGGTATTCATCCCTTTGAAAGGAGAATGAGAGCCAAGATCATTGGCTGTACTGTGAAGCTGTCACATCTCAGTACTGAAAAGGTACAGTGCAAGTGAATTGAAACAGTCTTTAGTTTTCTATTCCATATCGCCAAGAGCTTTGAGAATGATGAACCAAGTGAATGCTTTTTTTAGGGCTGAGATACAGATCCCTCCAATCTGACAGCGTTGCAGCCTCCGGAGTGAGAAAGCAGCAGCAGCAGCAGCAGCAAAAGCAACAGCAGCAGCAAAAGCAACAGCAGCAGCCCAGCTGAAGTCCAGTAAAGGAGACCTGATCCCTAGTTCATCCTGAACTCCACCGGGGAACGTGCACTGTCCAGGGTCCTGAAACATGAACCAAACTGCCAGCGTGTCCCATCACATCAAGTGTCAGCCCTCGAAAACAATCAAGGTAGGACCCAGGTTTTCTCTCTTCTCTCTGCTGCTGTGCATGTATGTTCATTAATTTACCTAACACATGGGCATTGGTATGGCAGGGCACTGACAGTGGCGATACCTAGTTGGTTTGAGTTTGAATTGAAGGTGGATCTGAGTTAAGTGTTCGGTCCTGTTTGTATGTGTCCATAGACAGGAGAGAGTAGTTGCGCTAAACGATGGTTTTACCTTGATGACTTTGGCTTTTTTTTGACTGAGAATCTATCAGCGGTGTGTTTCAGAAACAAAGTTTAGTGAGCTTCTAGAAGATTTTCTAATCTATGTCAGTTTTTCTGATGGAATTGGGAACAATTTGCAAGCTGCTGGAAACAGATAATGTTAAATTGAATACAGGTTTTATTACAGTGTTTCATTGTCATATGGATTTGGGACTTCTCATTCTTTCCAAAGAAAAGTGCATCCTTCATTTTGAGTGTTGAACTGGTGGTTATATTGAAGTGATTGTTATAAAGGGTATAAAAGACTTGGAGGGAGTATAAAAACATATGTTCTTATGTATGCCACCATACAAGTCAAAAACAGTGAGGTGATTGGAGACACTCTTTAATACAGGTGCTTGTTTTAAACTTGAGGCTTTTCTGACATGGTTAAATGAAAAGGACCAAGCTCAGAATTTTACTGTCCTGTTTTAGTATTAAGTAATGTTTCTGTCATTCTCCTTGTTCTTATTTGGGATGTTCTTACTCACAAGGAGACTTATAAATAACCAGGTTTCTACTGAAGGATTGACTCTAGCTTGCCATTTATCTGTATTAGATTACTATCTGCGTGAGTACTTTGCATCTGGGGAAAGTAATGGGTTCCTCTGGAACTCTTTTATAGAAAAAACTGATAACCTGATGGATCAACTTTTGTTATTACGATCTCTAATTTCCAAACAATTTCATACCTTTTATTGAGGTTCCAAAATTTGAGGAGACTGATTTTATTATTACGTTATTTGAGGGTTATAGTTCAGGCCTTTGAAAATACTGCATAGACTGCAATTACAAAAGGAATATAATTTTCAGCAATAAGTCTGTTTCTTGTGAACTTACCTACCCTCTGTCAGAGTCCTCCAGTGATAAATAGACCACAAAATGAACACTTTATTTCATTGATCTGCAATTATTTTTAAAAGCAGTGAGGTCTCCAGGATATATCAAATGATGCATAATTAGACCCCCATCATAATAAACATACAGAGTTAACTAAAATGATGAAGAACCTAAATTATTAGGATAACTTACACCATCTCTAATTGCAAAAGCATAATATCAGTCTTTTTCAGCATTGGACTTTCTGCACTGTGTCCAAGTTTAGAAATAAAATATTGGGTTTTAGGATTTAAATTTTTCTCTGTATGTCAGATTCCCACATATGTCAATTATATAAGAATACTGTCACTGACAAATGCCAAAACAGTACATATACGATACTCTACATTGTGATATATAAACTCTAGTGGTAAATACGTGCTGTGGTCCAAAGTGGGGTAGAGTTACTCTGGCCATCTACCTTTGAGTATGTTTAGAAAACCATAAAATGGCTTGTGGTTTTCTGTTTAAGTGTTTGAGGTCATAGGAATCAAGTGTTTTGTTTGTCCTTTTGTGTATTGAGTAAGGACAAATGAATGCTACTTTCTGGGACTTAAAAATCACTTCCCTATTGGTGTTCTAGCATTGACTGCCCTCGGACAAACTGTGGAGGCAGAAAAAAAAATGTTTGCAGTGTCAGGTTTTACATCATTTTGCTGATCTTGCAGATGCTGGCTTTTCGTTCTAACTGCAGCCATTGAACTGAAATGAAAGGCATCATAAAATTGGACAACTCACCACTTAGCAATGTATTATATTAATGGCTTAATGAAGGAATCTTGAATCAAAGCTCTGGGTGGTTTGGTTATTGTATAAGTTAAGTTCTTTTGTGCTTCCCCTCCCCCCCAGCCCCTTGATATGGCTCTGGGGAGCAAAAGATGTGTGATGTTCATAAAGTATATATAGTTGCAAGCATTGAACTATTAAGGGAGTAATTACTTGAGTATTTTCCAATTTGCAGTGGTAAAAGGGGATGAGGGGAAAAGCTCTCTTACTTCAAATTATATGCTCAATTATGAAACATTTATGGCTTTCGTAATTTATACTAAAAATGGCTATCTATATTTAGGTGATGCATTAGTCTATGAGCAAAATGCAGTAACAACTTAAGGAGAAACCGTTAAGAGGAGAGGTTTTTGGAAAGTTATGAGATATTGGAGCTCAAAAGACTCTTTGAACTTTTAGAATCTATCTTAAGTGTGGTTTTTTAGAGTTAATTTTTTCTCACTTTTAGAGGTACTATCTGAAAAATTTGAATAAAACTCCCTTATGGAATCTGGTTGGCCTGCAGATAATGATAAATGACCCACTTTGGGGCTCTAGAAATATCCAGATACTTAAGAACTCGTAAATTGTTCCATTTTGAAATTCTAAAACCTCTGGGGACTTTTCCTCCATAGTGCAGTGTAATAGACCTCTAGGCAGTTGTTTCCCATTGTCAGTATAGTAAATGCTGGCTGCCCCTTCTCTTGATAGTTTAACCACTGCTAAAAAGAATGCAATGGGAATGAACAAAAATGAATTGTACTGGCTAAAAATAGCTTTAAAGGCCAAAATGTGTAGGCAGACAGAGAACAGGTGTGTGTGTGTGTGTGTGTGTGTGTGTGTGTGTGTGTGTGTGTGTGTTTCCCCACTTGACGTTTAAAACGTAATGATATCTGCAGTGGGTCAAAGTTAGCAATTATTGCCAATGAAGGCTATTTGTGGTTATGGTGGTAACAGAGTTGGAGAAAGAGGGATTAGGTGGAGTCATAATGTGATAAAATGGTTAACATTATTCAGGTGGCTTGACATTTGTTTTTTGTCATTCTGGCCATTAGCCAACTCAACGAGTCCCTGACACATTTTTCCTGATGTGCTTGAGCAGGTGTTTTCTTATAGTCAAAACTGATAAGTGAGAAGAGAGCAGAGGAAGTCAAATAAAGGTGCCAGGCATGTTTTCAGATCACTTTGGATGGCTTGTTGAATGCAATGCATTCATAAAGCCCTCTCCCATTTTAGAACTTGTAAAGCGATGAAGCTTTTCCTGAAATGATTGCAGATCTTACCGTCAATGTAGAAGCACTCTAAAAAAGGATATTTCATTCTGAGATCTGTAATGGAAAGTTTTAAGGACTATCTGGGAATGCTAAATACAGATCTAATCTTGGCTTATTATAAACCTGATTTCTGAAGAATTGTCCCCACCTTGGACAACAAACTTGTTTTTTCCCTCCTGTATCTTGCCTTCTCTTGGCTACACTGAATGCAAATCAAATCTTCCAGTCAAATCTCTGGACTTAGTTTGCCTTTTTTTCCAGTGGAATTGAAAATTTAGAACTTTGCCTAAAAAATGAGAGAATTTTAAAATTTCTTTCATATATTAATATAAATCGAACATTCTAGATTTATATTAAAATATGTCTAAGAGTAGTAGAGGAAATCCTCCATCCTTCTTTTGACGTTAGAAGTTGGGCATAAATTATCTAGGGTTGGTGATTCCTGGATCAGGAATCATATATATTTTATTATGGGAACTTCCAAATATAGTAAACAATATTACTTTATTTTTCCCATCTAGTGATCTTTTCATATCAGTCTCTCTCCTTCCCTTTCCCCTTTTCAAGACTTGCCTGGTTTATTCTGCTCCTACCTTCACACCCAGGTTCCCAGTCCTATGTAGAAAAGGATCCCAAGGTCTAAAAGTCTTAGTTTCATTCTATTCCTGCTGGAGTAGCTGAACGCTTTTACAAAATATATTTGAACGAGTCTTTAGGATTTTCATTGTCTTTGGAGTAGAACAGCTATGAACAGGCAGACTATTTTCATCATAATTTTGACTGATTTTTATACTGTAATATTAAAATGTTAGTAAAACCTTTTTACCCTACCACCTCTAACCCACAGCCCCGTTCAAAATTATGGTATAAGAAACAGGGAATAAAACAAAATAAAGTAAAAGAGAATGAAAATTCTATAACAAATAATTTTTGTTAAACCTGTGGGCTTGAGGGTGTGTGGTGGTTAGAAAATGATTTCTGTCTTTAGCAAATTGGTATTTTGCAGTGTGACACTGTGATGAGTTGGCATGGTAAGACTGACTTGGAATTATACCAACTGGCATCTCAGTGGTTGTTAACTCCACACCCCTAGCCTAAAGGATGGGCACCACATCTGTATTTCACATGGTACTTGAGCTGGTGTTGCAATTGAGTCTTAAAGTCACAAAAACTTAAAAATGCAAAAGCATATAAGAAAAAACCCTCCTCTTTATGTCATCACAATATGCAAAATGTAACACCCCCAATTTTACTATTATATGAAATTCTAAGTGCAAAGATTATAATAGACTTCTGAATTGTATCTTTCTCTCTTAGAGATCCATCTTGGTCCTAATCCTAAGGACTTTAGTCATAAGGAAAAAAAAGAAAGAAACTTTATTAACTTATGATCTCAACACGGACTCAGACACACTAAAGAAAAAGTCATCATCTGTATTCAGTGACTTCTACAGTTCCACTTGGCAAGGAGCATGCTTTTTTTTTTCAGCATTAGGAGACTGGGTCATTCTCTTGAGTGGTGTTGTTTGGGGAAGCCAGAAGAGAAGGCTTACAAAAAATTAGAATGAAGGATCTTGTGTGTGAGAATTTTTTTCCTCTCTCTCAGAAATGGTCTACCTCTTTTTAATTATTATGACACAGCTTCCCATATGCTCAGGCAAAAATAACAGCCTCTAATAAACATGAATAGGACCACAAGTTAGAAATTCTGCTGATGACCAATTTATAGTCGTTTACAGTCTGAAGTTACTGCCAAGTATTTAAACTTTAAAAGATTATAGGGCAATTTTAGTTTAAATAACTATCAATTAAACTGTTTTATAAGGAAGTAGTAAAGGTTTATGTTTTCTTTTTGGTAAAGAGTGACAATTTTATAATGATTGGCCAGTTTTTGTATTTTGTTGGCCTTTTTTCTTAATAAAATAGAAAAAAACAGTTTCTCTTTTAATTGGATATTTATAGCATTTAAATAGCAACTTTTACTTCAAAGAAGTATTGTCATATAATATTTTATTGAGGTAAATTTGAAAGATTTTAGAAAATACTTCATTTTCTAGAAACCCATGTTTTGGTCAGATAGTAAAGGCATTCTCGATGATAAATTTGTGATGACAAACCACTCTTTGTCACTGAAAAGCTGTGGTTCTACAAATGTAGCACAGAATAAATGAGCTCAAGTAATGCTTCTTAAAGCATCATCCCTGAGCCAATAGCACCAGCATCCCCCGTGGACTTGGTAGAAATGCAAATTCCTGGGCTCTACCCAGACCTAATCAATTGAAAACCCTGCAAGTAGGGCCCAGCAATCTGTGTTTTAACAAGCCCTCTGGGTGATTGGATATGTATTAAAATTTCAGAAACACTGAGCTAAAAGAATACAAAATAAGGCACACTTGTGCTATGATCCACCTGTAAGACTTGACTGTTTGGGTATCATAGATGGAGTCTGAAGAACTTCAGAATGATACTTAGGGTCATTAAATAACATGAATTGTATGAGAGCCGAGATCTCATCAGGTTCATCTCTTCTATCACTCACAGGGCTTATTTGTTACAAAGCCCTGAATACAGTAGACATCAAATATATATTTGTTGATTATTAAATGACTGCAAAAGTCTATCAGCTCTAAGATGAACTAAGTCAATTTTTAAAATCTTGTTTAATAGGTAAGCAGGCTGGAAGCCTTGCTCTCTCTTTTAAATTCATAGCAAGTTTCTCAAAAATGTGTATTCACATTTTGTTTGGCTTTTGATGGTTCTGTTCTCTGATTTTGGTTTGAGGCCATCTGGTAATCAACACTTTTGGGTAACTAGGGAGATCCATAGTCACACTAAGCCGAAAGTGTGCTGGGTAAGTGTCTTCCTTCTTGCCAGCTTCCTCTGAAACCTGGCAAAACTACGGTAGGCAGGAGTATCACTATGGCCTTTTCCCCTCTCTTCGTGAATACTCTTTAGCCCTTGGATATAGGCCATGTTGGTAGGATATAATTGGCAGCAGTATACCAAAATTCATCATCATCTTCAACCCTGACCTCCCGTTGACAGAACTAGCATGGTGTTGCAATAGCAGAACTAGATTTAAGCTGGGTGATAAGCTTTGAAATGAAGAAAGTTTACCTTCCGAACAGGCTTATTTCTTGGAAATTCTTCAGAATTTTGTTTGGTTTTTACAGTTACCATTGGGAAGAAAGATCAAATGCACACAGCCTACCCTACCACCTGTGAACGGAGTGTAAGGCAGATTGGTTGCGTTTTCCTTTGGAGGGTCATCCTTAACTTGAATTCTCACTTCCCCAGTACCACCATGAATCATGTGGTCTTAGCTAAGGCAATTAACCCTGTCAAGGCTTCTCTTCTCACTAACAGAAGGGCAATAAACTTAAATTACCTCCCCCCAAAAATGCTATGTAAGTGCTTTGTATTATAATTTGTTCTAGTAGCAATTTTTAACGGATATGACATTTTCATAGAGAGGTGTATAGTGAGAATCAATTTTTATGACATAAAAGCTGAGAATTTTATTTGCAATTATTATTAACTATAATGAGGATAAAACTCATTTTGAAGTCACCAGGGAGCTGAAAAGTATCTTCTAATATTGTAGTAACATCTGCAAGATTTCATCATGAACCTGTACCAGAAAAGTAGGGAGAAAAGGAGACTGAGTTTAAATGACATCTAAAGGACTGATTAATTCAATAAAAAATGCAGTCACTCATCCTGGTGCTGTGCGACAAAAAATGGAAGATACCTAGGGTAGCTGCATGGATTGTACATTGAATTGAGGAGATATTTTATCATGATATGGATACAGCCTTCCTACTACCTCTGTGCTCAGTTTCCTTCGTCTCATCTACCCTTCCACACAATGGTTCTTTTAACAGACCCATATTCTTACCTGAAATCTCATACAGAATTTTCTCAGTGAAAGTTCTCAGACTCCCCTAGGCAAGCTGTCATAGTCTCAACTAATCATATGTGTTCTCACATAATCTTCTCTGTACCTGATTAATAACAACTCATCTTCTGAGCTATAATTATTTGTTTCCATATAAGTCTCTCTACTAGCTCTTAAAGGAATCTTAAAGGGTCTCTGTCTTTTATTTTTTGTACTTCTGGTGTCTAGCCCAACATCTGGTGCCTAGCATGTGCTCAATTAAGATTCTCTGAATGAAAGAACAGTCAAAGAAGGTTATAAACTCCTTCGTCTTCCCAAGAGATGCAGCCTGACTTCTGGGTTCAGAAACATGCTAGTTCTCCTTGACCCATGCAGAACTAAAGGTTTTACTTTAAAATATGTAAACAATATTTGGAGAGACGACAAAGGGGCCTCACGGCTTTTGACAACATATATGCTAGTCCTCTTGGGGATGAGTGGTTTCTGTAAGTCAAAAATACGTTTCATATTATGAGTGTCTTTCTACATTAGGGTTAGGGAAAGTCTGTATCCAAACAGAGACACTCTCTGTTCCTGTTTTGGGGCTCGTTTTAGCATAGCAGACACTAGTTGCTGCTGATTTAATGGATGGGTAATTTCCAAGACCAGTCACTGCTGCTGGATTGAAAAACACCACTTCTCGCAACTTTGGGTTCCAGGATTTGGCCTAAAGAAGAATGGATTCCACTTTATTTTAATGGAAAGTAAATAGCATGAGAGTACTTATTGTACTTAATAGATGGGCCCTTTACTTTAATATTTCTTTTTTGAGACAGTGAAAGAATTAGGGCAGAGAGACTATGCAAGACAGATATTCTTAATCAAGGAAGGGCAGCTATGGTAAAATTTTTCCTTTATGTATGTTCTCTGAAGGAAATAAAATCCAGTGAAAGGGCAGACTCAAGAAATGTTGATTTGTGATCGGTGAGCACAGTATGATGTGATGGATAGAGACTTGGACTCACTCTTTCATTGTTTCAGTCATTCAACATCTAGTGAAAGAGGATTTAAATGTGAATAGGGTGATAATACTTGTTATTAAGAAGTACAGCCTAGGATACAAATTAATACAATTATAATATAAAATGATAAGTGCTAGATGAGGCCAATGCAGGATTTTGGGGGAGCATTCACAAAGTTCAAACCAGAATTCTACGTAGGAGTTAGATTGATAGAGAGAAGAAAATATTCCAGGTACAAGGAAAACATGTGTAAAAGATGCAGAAGCAAGGCAATGCAATTCTGATGAAAGCATTGTTTAGTTGAAACTGACTATATTATAAGGGGCAAATAATTAGGAGTGAAAAGTGAGGTTGCAAATACATATGGGAGGGCTGAAAGTACTATTGTTCAGAACGTGACTGTATTCTGAGGGCAAAGCTTAAGGGCAAAGAGTACGAAGACAAGATCACGAGGTTTGAATTCAGGATCCAATTCTGTGAACTTGGGAAGCCTTCCTGAGGTCTTTAGGTAGAAAGTGAAGATGGTGACACATTCCTGGTCCATCTTTCAGGATAATCCAAGTTAAGATATTATTAGCCAGACAGGTGTTACTGAAGGTAAATCTTAGTAAGAACAAAAGATTTGTTCATTAGCTTGATTTAGTACCATGCAAGTTTATGAACTCTGATGATAGCTGGTCTTTAAAGGCTTTAGTTTACTGGTAGCTTTTTAATTTAAAAAGCGTTTTTTGAGTAATGACAATCATTGGGCTATACCAAAACTTTTTGTCTTTACTATTTGACTATTATATGCAGATAACCGTTTTCCTGGTATTCTGGTTGCTAACTGTCTTTTCAACGATGCCCAATGACACATGAATGACCTCTGTTAGGGACATTAGATTTTAGTATAATGAATTCCTGGAAATTTCAGAGGTAGAGGTGTGAAAGTTCTTTTCTTGCTAGTCTCCTAATTACATTAAGCCATGTGTTGTCTTTAATACAGATACCTTAGGTTTCTTGAAGGATTAGTTCCAAAGGTCTCTCTCAAAGGCTCACACTTTTTCAGAAAAGACAGGGAAGATTAAAGTACATTTGATGTGCTACAGTTCCACAGCCATAAAATTTGAGATGTTTCTTACAGATGCTGTACTCCGGATTCTCACTTTGCAGACAAAAAATCTGAGGTTTAAAAAGGGAAGTTAGGTGAGGTGAGAGTTGTTCCTTTCATCCTTTTAAACAGGAGTCACACACACACATACACACACCCAACCATCCTGCATGATTGTCTCATGATTAACAATTGGTATGCCTATGGTCCTTTGAGGTCTGGGGTAAGTTAAAGAATATGTAGATTTTATTAATCAAGGTGCTTTTAGCTGAAAGTATTAGATAATAACAAAATTCTATATGACTTGGTTAGAAGAACCAGAAAAGAATAGTAATTTCACAAAATGAAAAGTCCCTTGGTAGAGCACTTCAAGAGTCAGTTAATTTGGTGCTCAAATAGCTCGTCCTAGGGCCCAGGCTCTTTGCACCATCACACTTTGTCTTTCTCAGACTAGCTGCTTCAGTTCCATAATTGGCGTGCAGACCTGACAACTGACCATCTGCAGTGGACAAAGAGAAGTTTCTTCCTTTGAGTTTCTTTTTAGGAAAAAGTCCTACACATTATTTCCCCTCAACTTTTCTTGCCTAGAATTGTCTTATGCCAGTTCCTTACCCATTGTGCTTGACGATGCATATGGTTAAGTTGAGGAAGTAGAGGTGGTGGCTAACCAAATAAACATGGGGTTCTGTTAGAAACAGGGAGGTTAGACGGTTTTGAAGGAGGAAAAAATATGCACCACAGAGATCAGAAAGGATTTTAGAATTTGATGGACATCGAATGTACACCATACTGTGAAAGACAGATAATGCCATGGTCTAAGAACTGTTTCAACAAAGATGTAACAAACTGAAACACAACACTGACTCTGTCTCATGGCAGAGATACCTTCCATCACTTTGGAGCAAAAGGGTAGGAAGAGAGGGTCCCAAGACTGCCTCATTCGGGTAGCCTTATCTCCTTTGATATTAAATGACTAAGTAGCCAATCACTTTGCATTGTGTTTTCATTTTTTTTTTCTGTTACAGAAATTTAATTCTTAGTTTACTTCCCAAAACAAAAATTTTAGTACCATGTAATTTCACAGGTAAATTCTAATAATCAATACAGAAATAAGTTATTTCTTCAAAAATTTTTTGCTAAATTTTGAAGTGGAGAGGACCCTTCTCTACTCATTTCATCTGATCATTATTGTACTATTATTATAATACAGTTGTTTTTTGGACATTTTCTCAACATTTAAAAAATTCTCTTTGAATTTCTTTTTAAAATAGAAAGCAGTCTAAATCTTTTTTTCAACTTCGAAATATTCTGTTTTTTTTAAATTAATTTTTATTGGAGTATAGTTGATTTACAATGTTGTGTTAGTTTCTGCTATACAGCAAAGCGAATCAGTTACACACACACACACACACACACACACACACACATATCTCCACTCTTTTTTACATTGTGTTTTCATTTTTCACACATCATTGGGCTCTTTTCTTTTTGAGGAAGAAGAGGGGAAATGGTGATATTCTTTATCATATAATTAGGGTTGCTCCAGGCCTATTACAGCGACCTCTTCTTTGGTACCTCTAAGGACTTGGAGCCCTTATGCCTCCAAAGTTGAGAGGTAACATAATAACTGTAGTTAGATGTACAGTTGAAACTGTGGTAGCTGGAGATAACATGTCCCATGTAAAGACACATCAGAACAAAGTCCACTCCCCTTCCCCACGAAATATCTTGGAGAGGTGTTTATGATGGGACACTACGACTACGTGAGATCACACCAAAAATAATTTTTCAGGGGGCTCAGTATCTCTGGTTTGTAACTCCGGCTGTGTGATGTTGGTAAATACTGTGGATTTAATTACCAGATGCTGAACACCAACAGACATGTCTGGCACCCAGACTTCTCCCTTGATCTCTGTCCTCAGATGTTGCTCTTTCATATAGATGTTTATAGATGTTTCATATAGATGTGTAACAGGCACTATAAACTTATCACAGTAAAATCAGAACTTTTGATGCTTGCTGACTACCCTTCTTTCACCTAACATCATTACATGAGTCCACCATCTTCTTTTCAGAGACTCAAACCAAAAACCTCAAGATTATTTTTTCCTCTCTTCTCTTCAGTCCACCATCCAATCCATCAGAAGTCCTGCCCATTCCACCTCCTAAATGTATCTCCAGTCTAACCTCTTCTCTTCACCTCCACCAACGATCCCCCAAACTCCACGCACACGCACATTTCATCTGAGTTATGGCAACAACTTCAAAGGACTCCTGACTTCCAGCAGGCCTTACCGCAGTTAATTCGCCACTGCCCAGCGGAGTGGTGTTTTTAAAATATGACTCTAATCACTTTGCACTCCTGGTTTAGATCTTAACATTGCTTTTAGAAAACAACCCCAGGTCCTTAACCTTACCCTGATGACCCTGCATTGATCTGGCCTCTATTCTTCCCTGTGACCCTATTGTGTCCCATTCTCTTGCCCCAACTTCACCCCATGACTCTTCTCCAGCAAACCTGGCCTCCTTTCTGAGCCTAAAACATTGCGAGCTCTTTGCCGTACCATGGTCTCTGTGCTTCTTTTCATTGTCTAAGAACTCTTTTTCCTGTGACTTTCCATAGCACCTTTCTGGTTTCAACTCAGGCCACTTCTGATTGACTCTGCCCATCTAGGTTGTGGTCACCCCTGTGTTGTTGCTGCAGAAACTCATAACCAAAAGTGGCGATTTTCTTCTGTTATTCCCATAGCGCCTCTCCCAAAGCCTCCAACCCACAGGGGAGCGAGGCACTCTTCCTTCTCTGAAAGGAAGAGTGCCTTCCTTCCTTCTCTTAATCTTTGTTATATTCCCTATCAGAACCCTTGGAGAAAAGGGTTTTACTTCATAAAAGAACCTTTCTAGATTCTGGTTTCCAGTTCTTTCCTAATCACTATGTTAGTTCAACAAATATTTAGCGACTATATAATAAATACCATGTTGCACAGATGAGGATACCATAAAGCATAAGACACAGGACCAGTCTTTAAGAGCTTAGGAGTACATTCTGGCTTCTTTTCTCCTCTCCCTTTGCCTGGGATGAAGGAGGAGGACGCGGGAAACTAAGTCCTTGATGACACTGCATTCACTGCAGTGAATGTCCTCTGGGAGATCAGAGAAGGTGCACCGTTCTCCAGTTTGTTTGAAGGAGTAAAATTTGAACTGATTCTTGATGGGCAAGCAGTAGTAATCTTGGTGAAGAATATGGGAGAAAGGGACATTCCAGATAGTGGAATGTGCGAAGGCACCCTGGTAAGGGAAAGCCCGACCCCGACCACCATAATTATGGCCATCATTACCATTCTGAGATACTCACAGCTCTAGGTGCTTTTATGGGATATTTCTAATTCCCACGATGACTAAGCAAGGAAAGGGTTATTATTCTTATTTCATAAATAAGGACTTTAATTTGTCCCAAGTTTCTCAGACCATAAGAAATGGAGCTCATATCTGAACCTTAATAAGTTTGTTACAAAACTCGAGCTGACAGCTCGGGTTTCCTGGCTTCTAATTTAGTGTTCTCTCTGCTCTCTCATGCTCCCACAAGCTCTACGAAGCTGGTTGTTGGTATCCAGGTTCCTCTGCTGTTTTAAGCCTCTAAATCAAGGTTTACTGTTTTTCCCACAGGAATGCCCTCTGTCCCTCCTTTTTGCCTGTCTGGCAGATAATGCCATTGTGGACTCACTTCACAGGCAATTCCTCTCCTCTCTGAAGCTTTGCCTCCTCTTCACTCTCTTGCCTTTCTGTATATTTATCTTCTTATCCTCTTTCTTCACCCTCTTCCTTATCCTATCGGCCCTTGCCCTCACAACCCAGCTAGAGCTGAAATGTAGGGTCCTCGAGGCAAAGGTGGTATCTCATTTGTTATTATGACCGTAGCGTTTAGTACCATTCCTGACATGAAGTGAAAACTCAGAAAGGGCTTGCTGAATGAATGAATGAGTAAGCAAAGGCCATCTAACATGGAGAATGATATGTTACTGCTCCAGAATATTCTTTATAATATTAATGTTTCCTTTCATTTGATATATAGTCACATGGCTCTCATTCTGGGTGAAATGTAAGTATGAGAAAAGAAGCCAATTATGTTTGTGCTTTTTTCAAAGAATTTTCTTCCCCCATTGTGTGTGTGTGTTTGCATGTGTGTGTGCATGTGTGTGTGAGAGACACAGACGATATGAGAGCTGAGTTTTTAAAATGTAAATATGGTTGAAATTGGCTTATTGCTAAGTTCTTTCATTGGTGTTTAGATGAAAAGATTTTAAAGTCATTTCAAGTGTGGAGCAATTATTTTTTTGAGAATGGGAATTTTCCATAAGAAAATATTTTCTGAGTACCTACTTTGTGCTAGGACCTCTCTTACCAGCAAATTCATTTATTTTTTACCTCTTTGCTGCTAAGGAAGTAGTGGGAACCTGTATTTTAATTAGCTGATCTTAGTCAAGCCCTCTGCATTCAGCGTATCTTTTAACATTACAGGGACGACACGAGCCTTATTCTACCAAAAAGTATTAAGGGCTTAAGGATCTGAGTGAGGAAAATGTAGAGTTGGGCCTTGACTTCATAGTTCAGGCTCTTTCTGTTATATCACATGGCAATATTGCTTATAGAAAACATATAATTTAAGGGATCTTTATTCTAAAACATGTAAGCACTTGATTTCCCAGGCAGTCATTGCATGCTGACAGATTTGTCTTTGCGAAGTCTCACATTTTCACAATCACCACCATATTTATGTCCTTTTCATGTATCACTAATGGATGGGGCCAATTTGGAAACAGGAGAACTGGGAACCCAGGATTCAATGCAGGAGGAACAATACAGAGTCCAGAAAGTGTGTCTGATGGGAACACCAAATAGGACATGACACCATCAACTAATTTCCGAGGATAGCTTAGGGCCTGGGAGAGACTGGACATTCAGGAACAAGCTGAACAGGATGAACAGTGATTTTTAGGTCCATTTGGACTAACAACCCAAGCAGAGGAGTCTGTAGCAATCTGGGCCTAACTAGAGCCAGAATAAGAATATTAACAACAGCAACCATGACAGTGTTCTAAATATTTGCAAAACATTTTTAGATAGCTTCTTACTGACTGTCAACTACAATGCTGTGAAACACATATATTTATTATTGGTAGGATATGACAAAATGAAGAAGGAAGTATGTGGTGTTGGAATAAGGAAAATAGCAGTATGTAATGAAGTATGAATATACTACACAGTTTTGTAAATTGCAACAGATTTTGGAAAGGCAACTGCTAAGGAGTGTAATTGTAATTGTTAGACAAATATTTGGAGCATTTAAAGTACTTGGCTAAAGTACTTGGCTTTGTGGCTGTCTGGAGGGGTGGGATAGGGAGGGTGGGAGGGAGGGAGACAAAGAGGGAAGAGATATGGGAACATATATATATGTATAACTGACTCACTCTGTTATAAAGCAGAAACTAACACACCATTGTAAAGCAATTATACCCCAATAAAGATGTTAAAAAAAAAAATAATAAAGTACTTGGCTAAATTTTTCCTCATCAGCAAAATAGGCAAAGGAGGCAACTTGTGTTCTGGAGACCACTGGAGTGTGATAGGCTAAGGGCACATATGAAGCTGGGACCAAGCTAGGCAAAAATAGCAACAAATATATGCTCTGTTCCTGGCACTGTGGTTATAGAGGCCAAGTTCTGCTGCTGATGGTACAAGGTCCATCAGCAATAAGAAAAGCCAAGAAAGCCAAGGGTGGATATAGAAAACAGCTGGTAGAAGTGGGGCTGTCCATGTCCTATTCAGCTGCATCTCGGGGGGAAGATTTGAGAAAGAATTTGAAATGAGTTTGTGGAATAGACCTAGGAGGGTAGTCTTGGGTAACTAAATAAACACTGAATATTCAGATGATATCAGAGACTGTGTATCTGTTCTGGCTTCCACTGAGACTCTGTCAGTCAGTACAAATAAATTTAAGATTTCTTTGTCCACTTGGTTTCACTCGATCGCAGTTGCTCTAACTCCAAATTTCTCAACCTTGACACCATTGACATGTTGGATCAGATCATTCTTTGCTATGAGGGCTGACCTGTGCACTGTAAGATGTTTAACAGCATCCCTGGCCTCTACCTGTCAGTGGCGCTCTCCCCAGTTATGACTAAAAGGTCTCCAGATATTGCTCAGTGTTCTCTGGGAAGCAAAATTGCTCCTGGTTGAGAGCCAGTGGCCTAACTGGTAGCCATTGCTACAGGTGAGAGAGGGCTTTGAGAGTAAAGGAGGCTCCTTCTGGTCTCATGGATCTTTTGAATTGAGAGTCACTGTGACAGTCTATCCCTGGGCCATTCTGACACGGAGGATGGTTGAGCCACCCAAAGGGCAATGAGAATATTGAATAATTATCATCTGAGGTTTATAGATAAAGGGATTCAGTCAGAGAGCTAGGGATCTGTCCCCACATCACACAGAGAAACTGATACTTGAACCCCAATCATAACACTCTATGCCCCATCTCTTTTCTCTATAACAAGTGGCTTTTATCCCAGGCTTTGCAGATTCCCCAAACCTTAGGTACTGAGGGAAAGGGGAAATAGATAGGACTTTGGGTCCTCCTGCACTTCCACCCATCCCTAGTTTTACCTTGGCCACAGCAGCATTACTATCACCATCCTATGTTGATAATCGTTTTACTTTTCTGCTAAAGTAATAACAGGTAAAATCCTCTGCATTATCCTTTACACAGAGAGAAGCTCAACAATATTTCTTATTGTTTTCAAGAGTAAGGCACGCTGAGACTGCAGGGGTATTAAGTTTGCTAACCTGCAAGTTAGAAATTTAGTAGGGACTGGGACCCAAAAAGGCCGTTTCATTATCCATTCTTGGTCTCTTTCCAGAAGAAGTCATCCTGCCTCCATATTTCACTTTTCTAGGCTATCCTGAATTATGGTGCCAGAGTTATCTTCTGGCAGAGACTTGAGAAATTTTACCCCATTCTTGAGAATCTAAATTCTCATCCTGCTAACATCTTGCTTGGCAATCTTCAAATTCTATATTAATCCAGGAATTTCTAACTCTCCCCTTTTTCATAAAATAGGGATCAGCTCCGGGCAAGAGAAACACAGCTTGACAACTCACATCTCCAGTATCTGCCTGTCATGATATCTGAAAATCTACATTTAGAGATCGATTTTGTTAAATAAAGAGATTGACTTCTGCAGTTATCATTTTTCTTAAAAGCAGATGAACTCGAAAAATTTGACATATGTATATTTTGTCAGCCAAAGACAAACCATCTATTTCGGGAGGCAATATTGCATACTTGTGAATTGTGTGCTTTGGAATGTGTGCTTTGGAGTTAAACTGCCTCAGTTCATATTCCAGGTTGCCACTTTTAGCAATATTATCTCAGACAAGTCTTCTAAGTTTTTATGAACCTCCTTTTCTCCTCTGTAAGGTGGGGTGATAATGCTCTCTATATTGGAGTTATTGGAATTAAATGAGATAATATATGTAGAGCATTTAAAAAAATACTCAAAAATAATTTCCAGTTCCATTGTTATTACTACTTTATTCCCAGGGCACCATCCTGCATGCATATTATAAATTAAAGAAATCATTGATAAGAACAATATTGGAGGTTATCTTGGCAATTTCACAATCTTCTCTGAGTTATCAGAAAACAAAAGTTATAATGAATAGATCAATAAAAATATAACTACAGCAAGGAAAAATGATATTAAATGAATTATAATATATTAAATCATCCCAATAAAAATCAAATTCTTACTGTAATAAGCCAGTAGAGTCCCTGTAGTAGACATTTTAAAATGTGATGTACTTTTCTCCCTATTATAAATTCGGTCTTAAGTGGATTGGTAGGCGTCTAGTGAAGTTTCCACTGTCTTGTTTGACTGTTTCCAGAGGACCAAGGATTCCTGAAAGGGTGAGTTTTGCCTTATACCTTAAAGAGAACTTTAAAAAAGAAGTGTGAAGGTCACTAGACGTTATATCAAGTATTTGATATTTTAGATACAAAAAGTCTTAGAAAAACTAAATAATTAACATATTTACCTAAATAAGTGTCATCTGACTAACCATTTTATCATATTCTTAATCCGGATCTTAGCAGGAGAAGAATAGTGTAGTCAAATCTCTTTTACCCTCACTAATTGAGTAAATTCTAGAAATGTTAAGTATAGCGCAGGAGCTAAATCAATGTTTGCAGAATGAATGTTGAAAACTTTTGGTTCTTAATGGTTGCCCTTCCCTACA